>NC_142807.1:61630281-61930281 GCF_049724085.1 Artemia sp. Qi Xiang Cuo | reverse complement strand
AGCAGTTTTTGAGCAATTCGGCTAATTTTTTCACTCTTAGAAAAATTTGTGATCTTTGGGAATTTGTTAAATTGGCAGAATTTGAGGAGATTTCCTCTCCCCTGTTTGTGAGGTTTTATTTTCATATATCCGTTTAAAAAGTTGAATATTGCTTGAAGAAGGTTGAATTAAATTATTCCAACCATTAAAGATGGTTGGAATAATTTTAGAAAAATAATTTGTGAAGTTGCTGAAGGTGTATTAGGGAAGAAAGCTAGAACTGCAGCTAAGAATATTAGTGAAAAAGCTTTAAGTTTAATAGAAAGGAGAAAGGACTTGTACAAGAATTATCTGAGTGATAGATCACATGAAAACAAAAGAAATATAAAGAAAGTGGAGAAAGCATTGAAATATGAACTAAGGAGGTGTGAAGTGGTGGCCATGGATAAAATTGCCGAGGATTTAGAATATGCAGCTAGACGGCATAATAGTAAAATATTGTACTGGCACGTTAACAAATTGAGAGGTAGTAGTCAATCCGGACTTGTCCCAGTTAAAGATAGGAATGGGGTGGCAATTAGCGATAAGACAAAAGCTAAAGCAAGATGGGCCGAACATTTTGAGAATTTGCTTAACCGAGATAGAGTTGCAGGAAAAAATATAGAGGAAAATGAAAAAGTTTGTGATACCTTGGATGTGAAGGAAGATTTGTTTTGTGAGGAGGAATTAAAAACAGTACTAAAAGGATTAAAGAATAATAAGGCTCCAGGTGCTGATAGGGTAGTAAATGAGTTTCTTAAATATGGTGGCTCTGAGGTTAGAAATAAGTTATTGGAGATTATGAATATGATTTTTGAAAAAGGGGAAGTAGTTAATGATTTTAGGAAAACCTTAATTAAGCCACTTTATAAGAAAGGTGATAAAAGTGAGTGTGGTAATTATCGAGGCATTAGTCTGGTCTCTGTAGGTAGCAAATTGCTTAGTAATATGATACTTTTTAGACTGAGAGATGCCGTAGACAAAGTTTTAAGAGAAGAGCAGTGCGGTTTTAGAAAAGGTAGAGGATGTGTTGACCAAATTTTCACTCTTAGGTTAATAATTGAGAAGTGCCTGAGTTTTCAAACACCTTTGGTCCTCAGTTTTATAGATTATGAGCAAGCGTTCGATTCTGTTGATAGAGGAGCTTTAGTAAAGATTTTATCTTTGTATGGTATACCAGACAAATACATTAAAGTGATTAGTGCTATGTACAAGAATAACACTGCTGCGATTAAGGTAGATAATGAGGTTAGCAGCAGGTTTTGTATTAAATCAGGAGTTAAGCACGGCTGTGTTCTATCCCCCTTTATATGGATTATTTTGATGGACTTCGTTTTAAGGAGCACAGGAAAGGCAATGGGAGACCACGGAATCACATTGGGAGGAAAAAGTCTCCCGAACTTGGATTATGCTGATGATTTAAGCATCCTAGATGAAATTGTGAGCGAAATGAATTAATTTTTAGAGGTTTTGCGAGTTCAGGGTGCTAGTATTGGTTTGAAAATTAATGTTAGGAAGACTAAGTCACTAAGGCTAGGAATAAGTGAAGATGAAAAGGTGACGTTGGGTAATGAAAAGATTGATCAGGTGGGCAGTTTCACTTACCTTGGTAGTATTATTAGTAAAGATGGTGGGAGCAGTGAAGATGTTAAAAATAGAATAGCCAAGGCTCAGGGTGTTTTTTCACAGTTAAAAAAAGTCTGAAGAATAAGAAGATAAGTCTGCAAACCAAGATTAGAATCTTAGAAGCTACAGTGATGACAGTGGTCAAATATGGCTCTGAAGCATGGACGCTCCGAAAAGCGGATGAAGATTTGCTAGATGTTTTCCAGAGAAATTGCTTAAGGATTGTTCTGGGTACCCGGCTGACTGACCGTATTTCAAACAATAGGCTATACGAAAAATGTGGTTCAATACCGCTTTCTAGGTCTATAATGAAAGAAAGGTTGAGGTGGTTAGGGCATGTTGTTCGGATGAAGGATGACAGATTGCCGAAGATTGTTCTTTTCGGCCAACCATCTAGGGCTAAACGGAAAGCAGGTCGTCCCCGTCTGGGTTGGGAGGACGTCATAAAGAAAGATTTAAAGAAAATGGGAACTTCGTGGGCGGGTGTAAAAAGGGAGGCTTTGAATAGATTGGGGTGGAGGAGGAGCGTGCGTAGCTGTGTTGGCCTCAGGCGGCTTGGTGCTGCGATGAGTTGTTAGTAGTAGTAGTAGTAGTGGCAGACAGAAAATAAGAAATCTATTAGTGGGAGATGGATAAATTTTGAAAAATGCAGAGAAGGCAGATTTTACGAAGGCAGTTATATGAAGGAGGTATAGAAAATTACGGAGGGATTACAGTATAAATTTTGATAATTTGAGCCACGCCTGCCATGTGTGTTGGCAACATCATTGGTACAAAACCAATCTTCATTTTAGGAACATGTTTTTGAAGTTCATCCCATGGAAAGATATCTACAAAATCTATTGAATTTTTCTTTTTTGTATCCTTTTTCTTTCAAAATATGACCCGAGAATGCAAGCTACAATAAGAAAAAAAAAAAAAAAAAAAAAAAAAAAAAATTAAAATCACAACCTAAAACTCATAGTAAGACATATACGTCTAGTTTTAGAAATACAAATTGTGTAAAAAAGGAAAATAATCTGCACAAAGTTCAAACTAGTGCCATAATGCCACAGATATTTACTGGCAGTGAAAAATAGCACACACTGTTCGCGCTGTACAAAGCGAGGGACGTCTATACGTTAGTGACAAATCACAAAATGAGCAGTTCCTATTAGAATAGCTAATAAAATTAAGCTACTGAAATTTAGTCCGTAGTGTTTGGATTAGTATAACTGAACCCTTTGAACTGGACTTGGTCCATTGAAGCAAGAATGTCTTTATCCACTGGCGTTAACTGGGGGTTTGCTGCTGTAAATCCTGGGTCGAAATATTGGGTATCCAAAACGTGTTTCTAAAATAAGAAAACATTTGATTAGTATCGGTGGTGCATTAAGGAGCTTTCACACTATAATTTCATACTGTTCACACACATAATATTCAATGCTAAGTGGTTAGTCAAGCTATATTCAATGTAACTTTTCACAATTAAACAAGTCCTTTCACAATGGCTAAAAACTTTACAATCACTGGACCTTGCAGTCCCTACCGGGGGTGCTGGTCTCCTTTTCATGACTCCAGGCAGGAAGTGCAATGGGGGGTGGGGGCCAGACATCCTGTGCTTTCGTACACCCTTCCTGTTTACCTTCTCCAGATTTCTCCAGGTACTCATTTAGAGATGGTTCGACTCTGACTGAGCTTAGAGTCACATCACTGACTCCCGTTCCAAACCAAATAACCGTCGACACCAGGATTCGAACCATGTGGAACAGAGATGGGGATTGAAGTTGGGGTCAAGCATGAAAGCTTTATGGAAATAATTAATTAATTTATTGTCACAGTTTAATTATTGAATTTCCAGCAATTTTATTTTGTTTTTGCTATATGGATTTTTCCGTAGTGTAGCATAAATTTACATAGCAAATTCTATGTAGAGCTCGAGTCCACTTGGTACTGTCAACGTTACAAACAAATCCGATCCGTAAGATTACGTAATATAACGTAAACTTTAAAGTTATGGTAACGTGTAGGGTTCTATGACGTAATGTCCTCAAATTTTTGCTCCTTATGTTTTCTTTTTAGTCCCTATTTGGAAGTTTTTCACCGCTTCTGAACGGAAACTAATTCGTTCGCTATTTTTCAGATTTTGTAAATATTTTCTTCGTATTCCGATTTGGACCCGTAACAGGTACATAACAAGACGTTAAGGAGTCCTCGAAATTTGCGAGAAAATGGATAAACTAGTAGCTAAATTCAGAGTTACTCTAGGTTCACACAGACCTTCACACAGGAGCGAAATTCGCCCGTCGCCGCAATTTAGTTGCCAACTTTGGCAATTTTAGTAGCTTCGTCAAGCAACCTCCCAGAGTTGAAAAAATCCAACTTTTATCGGCCAACTGAGCGATATTTTGAGCAATTTTTTCAAAACAACAGCAACGATGGGAGAAACAAATGAAAACGATCAAACTGAGAAGTTAGTTATGGCTATCCAGTTTAATAAAATTATTTATGAAAAGAAGAAAAAGGGACATAAAAATGCAGTTTTGGTCCTGAAAGCATGGGAGCAGGAGTCTAGAGCGACAGGATTACCAGGTGAGAACCATTAGCCTATGTCAGTGTGGTTCCACCTTTTTTTGTTACTGCAGCTGCAAGAAAGGCATGTAATATGGCACAGTAAAGTTGCTGAGACCCTTGATAAAATCTCTTTTTTCCTACTGTTTATTATTCAGTCTATTGGGCTAAAGGTGCATAGGCCTAGGTGCTTCTGAGTAGAAGCAGGATATTAACAACTTATTTCTTACTATACATCCTGTTCTATTGGGCAGTATCTCTGCACTTTTACCATAGGGGTTCCTTCTAATTTGTTCAACTCACTGTATTTCTCTTCTTCTTTCGCCTTCTCACAGCAAGGGAAAGAAGTAAAACATCATTCTGATCCATTTCAACCACGCTTTTTTAATTTTGAATATTTTGCGGGTAAAAGTTGGACGACGTAAAAATCCTGTGTGAACATAATGGCGACTAAAATTGCTCATCGATGCAATTGACGAATATTGCCTATCGCAGCAACTGCTTCTGTGTGAACCTAGATTTAAATCAGTAGTCGATTTTCCACTTAAATCCATTTTATTGATGTGAGTCATGCTAATTTTGTAATTCTTATGTTTGTTTATCTGTGCTGACACGTGTGCATGTCCTCGGTAAGCAGTTTCCTTTGTGTTTCTTTTGTTTTGTTTCGTTCTTTTTCTTCTGCACTCCTCTTGTTACATTTTATATGTTTAGAGGGTTCAAATATATTATAATTATTATCATTAACATGAAAGAACTATCACGTAAAAGTTCCGCATGCGAAAGATAATCCTTTTCAAAAACAAGGAAAAAGTTCAGTCACACCCGAAATTTTCTGAGCGGGCATCTAACTCCTTTTTGTCAATCTATGATTCAACGACGTCACAGTTTCCCATAGATTGAAGATAGGCAGCGTTTCTATTCGGCAGCGTTGTCTTAATCGGCAGCATTGTCTTATTGCAAATTTCACTACTTTAGGCAGGAGCCCCTAATGCAAAAACAGATTTGGAGCTCAATTTTTTTTTATAATATTCTTTGATTTTACCAACATCAGAAAATTTTCTACTGCTTTTATACTCGTATTTTGTCAATATCATGGCATATTCGTATTTACGGTGTTACGTATTTACGGTGCTTCATGTCTTCTTTGATCTATTAAATAAAAAAAAACAAGTTGTTCAACTGACAGTAAGGAATGACATTAAAACTTACAACGAACAAAAATTATTACGTATATAAGTGAGGTTGCCTCCTCCTCAATGCCTCGCTCTTCACGCTAAAGTTTTTTGTACTTTAAAAAAACTTCTTATTATTCTAAATGAATGATCCTATTGTTTCAGGAGTCGTTCTTAAAGAATTGGGACAACAAGTTAAACTTTAGTGTAAAGAGCGAGGTATTGAGGAGGGGATAACCCTTCTCATATACGTTATAATTTCCGTTTGTCTTAAGTTTTAATGTTCTCTTAAGCCATTTTCGCAAAATTTTGCCAACATTTTCGTCAGATGTAGACTTTTCGAGGTTAAGGTATATTACAGGGCAGAAATCAGATAGCAAAAAAAATATTCAATTAGACAAACAAGACAAAGAAAAGATTCTCTATTCAATGCTCTTTTCAAGTGTAAAGATCACTGACATCAGAATGGCGTCCAAGCCCCTAACCTCCTCCCCTAATTAGATATGACATAGCCTTAGGTTACATAGGATAGGATGCAAGGGCCGCTTTTTTTGTCAACTTGGTTTTGTTTGATATTACGAATCAGCTGTTGATACTAAACAGACAGAAATGATAATGACGAACCCACCATTAAGGTGGTAGAAGAGGTAGGGACGCAGTTGTGATGGCAAATATTATTAGACATTGAAAGAACATAGAATGAAGAATGTTATAGTATATTTGTTTTTCCTACCCTATAATAAGCTACCTTATAATATCTCCTACCCTATAATATCTACCCTATAATAAACTCTAACCAGTTCTTGATGTTACGTAAATATCGCATCAAAGAAAATCTTGGTGAAATTGGATTATTATTCGTAAAATATTTATTCGAATTACACTCGGAGCAAGTGTCCTCTCTATCTTTGCCCTAAAACCGCTTCTGCGCAAGTGGGACGGTAAAGTAAATGATAAGTGTGGACCATCCATAGAGGTGGTATTTTTAGCGAAAAAGGAGACTAAATACTGAATCAAGCATTAAAAAAAGCATTAAAAGTGATCCCATACTTTAAAGCAGGAAAGCATTTATTCCAAATTAGAAAACAGAGGTCATATTGTTTGGAAACTATGAGAAGTGCCGTACCCTACGCAGTTGGGCAGTGGCTTTCTTATTATGAATGGGAATAAGAAATACTCCAGACCTAGCCTTGGCGAGTGAAGCAAGTAGAGAGAGGTGAATTCGGGCTATATTTGAGTTAGCAAGTTGAGGGAGGTGACAAAAGGTGGCAAAGCTTTTCATTTGTAGCTAGAGAATTGTTAGATATTCGAGAAGTCAATTTAAAAGTTTGTTAGAGTACCCTTTAATAGTTTTAAAAAATAATAATTACTGGGAATAATTGCATATTTTCATTATTCATGGTGCCTCAAATTTTTTTTCTTAAAATGAAGAACAAAATATTAAATTTTTTCTAAAAAGTTAAAATTGGTTTACCACTTTTGGTTTATACGGCGGTTCGATCTCTTTTCTTTCTAGCCGTTTCCAGTCGATCCCATCAAAAAACGACTGATCACAAATATCACCCATTGAGCAGTATGGAGTCCCTAATCGTTTCGTTGAATCTTTCTCCATTAACTGTAATAAAAATTAGCGCTAATTATATAATAAAGATATTAACACCTCAAGAATAAAGTAAATTTGAATCAAGAAAAAAAAAAAAATTAAATTAACGTTAATGCAATTTTCTTTTTGTTACAAAAGAGACTAGAAAAAATAATTTGATGGGAGTATGGGGGTCTTTGGCGATCTAAAAGACCTAAAAAACTTGAAATAGAAATTGAGTGAAAATTTTAAATTTTTACAAAAACTAAAATCATGGAAGCTAAAAACCTGAAAAAAAACAATAAAAAACATTGGAACGCTAGTATTGCCCATTTAGCCTGGATGCAAGAATGACTAGAATAAACTAAATCTACTATACAAACTAGGCAATTAGGTAATACTTAATAATTAGGTAATTATTCTAGCCAGAATGACCAGGATAAACTAAAACTAAGATTACGCAAAGTAGGGAATTAGGTAATACTTAATAATTAGGTAATTATTCTGGCCAGTATGGCTAGAATAAACCAAAACTAGGAGTAGGCCCACACAAAGGAGGCAATTAGGAATATTTAATAATTAGCTAATTATTCTGGCCAGAATGGGAAGAAAAAAACAAAATTAACAGTAAACAAATGAGGAAATTAGGCAATACCTAACAATGGGGTAACTATTCTGACAGGAATAGCCAGAATAAACTAAAAATAGGACTACATAAAGTTGGCAATTAGGTAATAATTAATGAAAAGGTAATTATTCTAACCAGAATAAACTAAAACTAAGAGTATAAAAGGAGGCAATTAGGCAATACTTAATAATTAGGTAATTATTCTGGCCAAAATGGCCAGAATAAACTAAAACTAGGAGAATATGAGTAGGTTTTCGAAAAGTCATTCAAAAGTTTTTGTACGGTGGTTGCAGAAACATCTAACTGATCTTAGACACCACAATTTAATCTGGGAATAATTAACTTACTTTGGTCCAGTAACCGTACCAAAGTACCGGACTCCGGATGGCAAAAGAAAAAATTTGTTCAATTTTTGAAACATACGAGCATTAAAAAACTTATGATCTCTATCTGATTTTGATGGATTTGACTTTGATTATACGAAAAAATTTTAAATAGAGGAACTGTTTCGGTTTTTAAAGTCTAATATTAAAAGTAGCCTGGAAATATACATTAGTATATAGTAGTTGCCATGTCTTTTGTTAGTGCTTGAATCATCGTACTGGACTTGCTTAAAAACAATAACTAGCATATAGTTAATTAGATATGAGTTTGTTTCGTTTTTTTATTATTCTTGCATGCGGTTTGTATTTTTTCTCATTTTTTAGCTATGTGTTAATTTGTTTAAACCTCTTACTTCTTCTTATTTTTCCCTGCTGTTTAAGATTTCAGTTGTGAAGCGAAAACAAATAGACCCTTCTCACTATTCCATAGACAGAAATTTTCTTTCGTTTTTTTCGAAGCGCATTGTTTTATTACATATTTTACTCGTTTTAATACTTTTATGTAATTTTAGTTTACATCCTGCAGCGCTGCAGTGTTGCAGTGTGCAGTCTTATTCCGTATATGAAAGGGGCCGTCCCCTCCTTAACACCTCACTCTTTACACTAAAGTTTTTTATTGTTTAAAAAATAGAGTTGTGAGAAAGTCAAACTTTAGCGTAAAGAGCGAGGCGTTGAGAAGGGGACAGCCCCTTTCATATAAGGAATAATTTCTGTTCGTTTTAAGTTTTAACGTCGTTCCTTACTTTCAGTTAAAAAAACTTGTTTTTTGTATTTAATTCTTAAACGTTTTTGAATTTAGGCAGGTTTTGATTTTGGCTCACCGTAAATGACTTATTAAAAACAAATTTTCATATTAATTTTACTTTTATTTGTTAAAAGGATTTCTCGAAACTTGTTTAATTTTATTTACAAATGATTTTATTAGTTATAAATATACGTAGCTTACGAATTAACTTACTTAATGAACTTCTATATTCATATATTTTTAATACGTATATTAGAGGGTTCGCCCTCTAGTCAATACCTCGTTCTTTAAGCTGAAGTTCAAATTTTTTTCCAATTCTTTAAAAATGACCCCTTAATCACGAAGGCCGTTAATTAGAATAAATAGCTCTTATGAAAGTACTAAAAAATCTTTGGCTTAAAGAGCGAGGTATTGACTAGGGGGAGAACCCAATGATATATGTAATATTTTCTGTTCGTTTTAAGTTTTGATGTTGCTGCTGTTGCAGTTGAAAAACTTGTTTTTTCTTATATTTAATTTCTGATCTTTTTTTAAATAATGCTGGGAAATCTTGCGTCCCCTTCATAGCAATGTCCCTTCCCCATGAAAACTTCCTTCATGGTAAGATCCTCCCACATAACCCCCGACCCCCCCCCCACCCACGCGTAAAAGTAAGTCGCCAAAATGAAAGCAAGACACATAAAAAGAATTTCGTATTGGAATTCTGGCAAATTCCCCCAGTGTAAAATTTCCCGTGAAAAGTTTCCTCCCTGGAAACTTACCTCCCCATGGAAAATCTTCCTTGTGAAAAAAAAACAGCAGAAACTTCACCCCTCCCCCCAAAAAAAAAGAATTTACGCATAGTTCCCAATAACAAATACTATACGTATACAATTGGGAAATTTAAAACTTTGAGACCTTTCCATAAGGGCTCTAGGGGGAATTTGTTACCTTCAAAAGATATTTTTTTTGGGTTTTTCAACTATGCTGAACAGAATGGCTATCTCAAAATTTTGATCAGACGAAATTGGGCAAAAGGGGGCGTGGGAGAGGGCCAAGTTGCCCTCCAGCATTTTCGGTCACTGAAAAGGGCAATATAACTTTTAATTTCCGTTCGAATGAGCTCTCTCTTGATGTTCTAGGACCACTGGATCGGTACGATTACCCCTTAAAAAAAAAGAAAAAAAAACAAGCATCCGTGATCTTTCTTCTGGCAAAAAATACAAAGTTACACATTTTTGCAGGTATGAGCTTGAAACCTATGTAATAGGGTTTTCTGATACGCTGAAACTGACGGTGTGATTTTCATTAAAATTCTTTCACCTGTAGGGGATTTTAACCCCCTCTTTCAAAAATCAGATAAATTTTCGCAGGCTCGTAGCCTTTGATGAGTAATACTAAACTTAATAAAATTTATATATTTAGAATCAGCATTATAAGCCCATTCATTTGATACATTTATTGACATCAAAATTCCGTTTTTAAAAGTTTCGATTACTATTGAGCCGTATCGCTTATTTTTTTTATTGTTTTTTTATTACGTATATGCTATTACGTATATGAGGGGGCTCTCCCCTTAGTCAATACCACGCTCTTTAAGCTAAAATTAAAATTTTGTTTAAATCACAAACCCCTGAATCACAAAGGCCGTTTAATTAGAATAGATAGCTCTTTTGAAAACACTAAAAAAATGTAGCGTAAAGAGCGAGGTATTGACTAGGGGGCGACCCCCCTCATATACGTAATAATTTCTGTTCGTCTTAAGTTCTAATTTTGCTCCTTACTTTCAGTTGAAAAAAC
This sequence comes from Artemia sp. Qi Xiang Cuo, assembly GCF_049724085.1. Taxonomy (NCBI): domain Eukaryota; kingdom Metazoa; phylum Arthropoda; class Branchiopoda; order Anostraca; family Artemiidae; genus Artemia; species Artemia sp. Qi Xiang Cuo. The sequence continues at coordinate 61,919,798 of NC_142807.1, read as the reverse complement.
TTGTTTTTTTTTATTTAATTTCTGATTGTTTTTTAAATAATGCTGGGAAATCCGACGCCCCCTTCTAGAAATGTCCCTTACCCCAAGGAAACATCCTCCACGGAAATATTCTCCCGAGTAACCTTTTCCTCCAGCCCCCCCCACCAGAAAAAAATCCTTCCTGAAAATTTTTGTATACTTCCCAATAACCAATACATTATGTAAACAATGGGCAAAGTTCATAACTTGCAGCCCTTCCCCTGGGAACTGTGGGGTATTAAGTCATCCTAAAAGACATATTTATTAGATTTTCCGCTATGCTGAACAAAATGGCTATCTCAAAATTTTAATAGGGTGACTTCGGGAAACAAATGAGCGTGGGAGGGGGCCTAGTTGCCCTCCATTTTTTGGTCACTTTAAAAGGGCACGGGTTTTAAGTTATGCCCTGGGGGCAAATAAGATTTTTATAGAAGGCACTGTCGTAGAAACTTCAAGAAAGGCTCATTCGATTGAAAATTAAAAGGACTAGTTCCCTTTTTAATAGTCGACGGTGATTGGAGGGAAACAAGCCCCCTCCCTCCCCATGCCAATCATTCCCCCAAACATATCCAATCAAAATTTTGATATAGCCATTTTGTTCAGCGTAGTTGATTTTCAGATATAAAATATGTTTTTGAGGAAGACACTCCCCCACAACCCTCAGGGCAAGGGTTTTAAGTAATGCCCTGGGGTCATATAAGGTTTTTATAGAAGGCGTTGTCGTAGAAACTTCAAAAAATGGTCATTCGATTGGAAATTGGAGTGGCTAGTGCCCTTTTTAATAGTCAAAAGTGATTGGAGGGCACCTATCCCCCTCCCCCCAAGCCCATCATACCCCCAATTACACCCAATCAAAATTTTTAGATAGCCATTTTGTTCAGCGTAGTTGATTTCCAGATGGAAAATATGTTTTTGAGGAGGATAGTCCCCCACAGCCCTCAGGGCAAGGTTTTTAAGTTATGCCCTGGGGGCATATAAGGTTTTTAAGGAAGGCGTTGTCGTAGAAACTTCAAAAAGGCTCATTCGATTGAAAATTCAAAGGACTAGTTCCCTTTTTAATAGTCGACAGTGATTGGAGGGAAACTAGCCCCCCCCCCTACCCATCCTTCCCCCAAACACATCCAATAAAATTTTTGAGATAGCCATTTTGTTGCTATCAGCGTAGTTCGGTAGTTGATTTCCAGATGGAAAACATATTTTTGAGGAGGACACTCCCCCACAACCCTCAGGGCAAGGATTTTAAGTTATGCCCTGGGGACATATAAGGTTTTTAGTGAAATCTTTTTGATAGAAACTTGAAAAAGGGCTCATTCGATTTGAAATTCAAAGGGCTAGCATCCTTTTCAATAGTCGAAAGTGATTTGAGGGCAACTAAACCCCCTAACCTAACCTAACATAAACCAGATTCGATACACACACAGAGACGACACGCACATAGAGACGACACACACAAACAGACGACAAACACACAGAGACGACACACACACAGAGACAACAAACACACAGAGACGACACACAAACAGAGACGACACACACACAGAGACGACACACACACAGAGACGACACACACACAGAGACGATACACTGGGCTTCCACTTTTAGGGAGATTACCCTATTTTAGGGAGAAATCACTTCTTTTAGGGACAATTATTTGAATCTAGGGACAAAGGGAAATCTGGGGTAAAGTAAGGATTTTTAGGGAAATCTGGCATAAAGTAAGGATTTTAAGGGAAAATTTAATTTTTTCAAACAAAAGGCTGGAAAATTCTCAAAGACTGCGCATGCTCGGTTTTTAAAAAAGCTTCTGCAGCAACACTGGCTTACGGTGCTGTAATTGCCGATATTTCAAAAAGCTGAACCCTGGAACATTATTTAGGTAACCTAGTATCTATTTTATTTTTTTATGCGATGGCTTTGATTGGGGTAAACTACCGACATAAGGGAGTATTGGTTTGGCTATGCAGCAATTGTGGGCAAGGTTTATATTAACGGATTATTCAGGTAGCTAAGAAATAAACTTACCTCTATAGTCAGAAGTGCATCCTGAATGAAAATTTAACATGCATTTGCATCGGAAATAAACTTTATCCCCTGAACTTTACCATCGCTAAAATGAATTTAGTTATGGATTGGCTGAGGGTCTTACTAACTGTATCAAATAAGTCATTGACAAAAAAATTGGATTCCCAAGCAAAATATTGTTGGATTTTGTAAAAATACTACTAAAGTCAGGTTGGGAGCTAATAGTTCTGCTTCATCACTAATGAAAGCCATGGTGTCCCATGTATTTAATGTAAAATACTTATGCCATCTTATTTACTTATGTTCATCCTATGCATGCTTGTAACTTCCCAAGACACTAGAAGACTTGGCGCAAAATATCTATGTTCACTTTTCCAGAAGCGCTTCCATATGAGATAAGTATGCTGAATTTCAGGAGTTCTTTCAATCCAAAGCACTCTCATTTCTTGTACCAGGATAAACCCGTTAGTTGTTCCTTCAGGCCTGCATAAAGAGGCTTATTAAGAATCAGGTTTCTATTGCTCAGTATTTCATAAAACCAATTTTGTCGATCCAACTGCAACCAATGACCTTATCTTGTCAACATTACAAATCAAGTTGACACAGCCATACCTTGAATTCATGGACTACTCTCTTGGTCTCTTCAACGCATTTAACAAAGTTTTTCAATCTGAGCTTCCAGTTCTTCACTCCCTAAAGGCAAACTTGTGAATCATTTTTTATTGATTAAAAGCTGAACTTGTGATTGATTAAAAGCAAACTTGTGAATGATGTTGCGTCTAACTTCATGAAACTGGACTATATTCACAGTTTTGCTTTGTTTACCGAACTGGATCTTTACCTTTCAAGTGAGTACCTGCCTTTAAACCAGACATATGTGGGAATAGCTGTAACCAATGCAATGCAAGGACTCGCAGATGCTCAAGGGCCAAGTGATAATATAGATATCTTTTACCAGTCTTGTCGAAAATACTAAATAGTCCTAATCAAGCACATCCAAGACCCTTCCAAGGCGCTTTGGTTGAACCAAGGAATACAAGAAAATTGAAACCGAAATCTCTAAGGCCACTGTTTGTGAAATTTCCTGTTCTAAGAGAAAAGTGTTCCCTCCTGAAAATGGACGTAGAATGGAGGTCAAAGTTAATGACTGATGTCACTGAGCTTCATTTGGGAGATGCCCAAGTTGAAGACCTGTCAGTTGAGCAGTACTGGATAAAGATATTTAGTCTGGAGACTCGCAGTGGCAAAATCAAGTATCCCGAATTGCGGAAGCGCATAAATATCATTATCTGAAGTAAAAAAATAACAATTTGATCCTGCGCTGTGCAACATCAAATCATGCAATCATGTAGATTGTGTGGAAATGTAAAGCAAAATATACCTTCTTTCTAGGGAGAAAAATAGGGAGAAATCAGACCTAAACATAGGGAAAATAAGAGAAAATGGGTATAAAAATAGGGAAAATTGAAATCGAAAAGTGGAAGCGCTGACGACACACACACAGAGACGTCACACACACAGAGACGACACACACATAGAGATGACAAACACAGAAAGACGACACACATAGAGATAATACACATAGATACACATAGAGATAAGGTTTTTACTGAAATCTTTGTCGTAGGAACTTGAATAAGGGCTCATTTGATATGAAATTCAAAGGGCTAGTACAATTTTTAATAGTCGAAAGTGATTTGAGGGCAACTAACCCCCCTCTCACGCCCACCTTTTCCCTGGACACTCCCCCACAACCCTCAGTGCAAGGATTATAAGTTATGCCCTGGGGGCATATAAGGTTTTTATTGAAATCTTTGTCGTAGAAACTTGAAAAATGGATCATTCGATTTGAAATTCAAAGGACTATTACCCTTTTAATAGTCGAAAGTGATTTGAGGGCAACTACCCCCCCCCCCTCTCACGCCCACCTTTTCCCCAAACACATCCAATTAAAATTTTTAGATAACCATTTTATTCAACGCAGTTGAAAGTTTTGGAAATTAGGTCTTTAATGATGACAACCCCTCCCCCCTCAGCCCTCAGGGCAAGGGTCGTAAGCTATGCCCTGGGGGCATATTAAGTTTTTATTGAAAGCGTTGTCGTAGAAACTTCAAAAGGGCTCGTTCAATTGGAAATTGAAAGGGCTAGTGCCTCTTTTAATAGTTGAAAGTAATTGTAGAGTGACTAACACCCCTCTCACGCCCACCATTTTCCCAAACACATCCAATAAAAATTTTGAGATATCCATTTTGTTCAACGTAGCTGAAAGTCCTGGAAATTGGGTCTTTTAGGATGATAACCCCCTCAGAGGCCTCAGTGCAAGGGTTGTAAGTTATGACCTGGGGGCATATAAAGTTTATATCAAAAGTTGTTATATAAATTTCAAACAGGGCTGATTTGATTGAAAGTTAACAGTTTCATTTTTAATAGTCGAAAAGGAGATGACAGTATTTCAGCCACCTTTCACGCCCACCTTGTCCCCAAAAACATGTAATCCAAGTTTAGGAATTGCCATTGTTTTGAACACAGCTCAAAGTTCTGAACCTTGTGTATTTAAGAATGACAAGCCCCCGAGAGCCCCAAGGGCAAAGGTTGTAGTTTATGCCCTGTGGGCATATAAGATTTTATAGATGGAGTTGTCGTAAAACTTCAAAACGGGCTCATTCAATTTTAAATTGAGAGGGCTAGTGCCCATTGTAATAGTCGAAAGTGATTGGAGCATAACTAACCTCCCTCTTATGCCCACCATTCCTCAAAACAAATCCAATCAAAATTTTCAGATAGTCATTTTTTTCAACGTAGTAGAAAGTTCTGGAAATTAGGTCTTTGAGAACAACCTTAGGGTAAGGGTTGTAAATTATGCCCTGGGGGCATATAAGGTATTTATAGAAAGCATTGTCGTTTCCAAAAGCGCTCATTCGATTTTAAATCGAAAGGCCTAGTGCCCTTTTTAATAGTCAAAAGTGATTGGAAGGCTTGAAATTTCTATAGTAAAGATCGATGTGGGTATAATGTATTATTTTTTGTTGTTGTTGTTATTTAGACCAGGGCACTTCGTATCGAAGGTGTTGTCGTGGGAACTTCGAAAAGGGCTCATTCGATTGAAAATAAAAATGGGCTGATGCCCTTTTTAATAGTCGAAAGTGATTGGAAGGCAACTAGTCCCCCTTCCATTCCCACCCTTCCATTTGCCCATTATGTTTAAAAACTAAATGCTGCCTTAAGATTAAATCAAAATGCACTGTGATAATGCTAATTCCCAATAAGGCATCTCAGCAGTATCCCAAGAACGACTGAGGGTATTATTTTTCAAACCTTCGGAGCCACTTCTGCTTCTAAAATTTAACCCAATGAAAAAAGCGCAAGTGTGTCCAAGCTATCAAAGAAAGAAAACTGACTTTTTTGCGAATGGTATCAAGTTTTCCATTTCAGGTCAACTAGAGGAGGTATGAAACTAAATTAAACAGTACTATTTGTGTCCAGATGAATTTCATATCAAATGAGCCCTTATTCAAGTTTCTACGACAAAGATTTCAGTAAAAACCTTATCTCTATGTGTATCTATGTGTATTATCTCTATGTGTGTCGTCTTTCTGTGTGTGTCATATCTGTGTGTGTGACGTCTCTGTGTGTGTGTCGTCTCTTTGTAATTGACGTTTCTGAGTACTTTAAGTCTCTGTTTGTGTGAGGTCTCTGTGTGTTTGTTATTTCTTCGCTTTTATTATTTGTTTTTGTGTGTTGTGTCTGTTTGTGTGTCGTCTTTTTGTGCGTGTTTTCTCTGCGCGTGTATCGAATCTGGTTTATGTTAGGTTAGGTTAGGGGGGTTAGTTGCCCTCAAATCACTTTCGACTATTAAAAAGGATACTAGCCCTTTGAATTTCAAATCGAATGATCCCTTTTTCAAGTTTCTATCACAAAGATTTCACTAAAAACCTTATATGTCCCCAGGGCATAACTTAAAATCCTTGCCCTGAGGGTTGTGGGGGAGTGTCCTCCTCAAAAATATGTTTTCCATCTGGAAATCAACTACGCTGATAGCAACAAAATGGCTATCTCAAAAATTTTATTGGATGTGTTGGGGGGAAGGCTGGGTATGGGGGGGGCTAGTTGCCCTCCAAACACTTTCGACTATTAAAAAGGGAACTAGTCCTTTGAATTTCCAATCGAATGAGCTTTTTTGAAGTTTCTACGACAACGCCTTCCTTAAAAACCTTATATGCCCCCAGGGCATAACTTAAAATCATTGCCCTGAGGGCTGTGGGGGACTATCCTCCTCAAAAACATATTTTCCATCTGGAAATCAACTACGCTGAACAAAATGGCTATCTAAAAATTTTGATTGGGTGTAATTGGGGATATGATGGGCGTGGGGGGGAGGCTAGTTGCCCTCCAATCACTTTCGACTATTAAAAAGGGCACTAACCACTCCAATTTCCAATCGAATGATTATTTTTTGAAGTTTCTACGACAACGCCTTCTATAAAAACCTTATATGACCCCAGGGCATAACTTAAAACCCTTGCCCCGAGGGTTGTGGGGGAGTGTCCTCCTTAAAACATGTTTTCTATCTGAAAATAAAGTACGCTGAACAAAATGGCTATCTCAAAATTTTGATTGGATGTGTTTGGGGGAATGATGGGCGTTGGTAGGGGGGGGGGGGCTTGATGCCCTCCAATCACTTTTTACTATTAAAAAGGGCACTATTCCTTTGAATTTCCAATCGAATGAGCCTTTCTTGAAGTTTCTACGACAGTGCCTTCTATAAAAACCTTATTTGTCCCCAGGGCATAACTTAAAACCCTTGCCCTGAGGTTTGTGGGGTTGTGCCCTCCTCAAAACATATTTTCTTTCTGGAAAACATCCCCCCTGAACAAAAGTTCAATAACATCTTTTTTTTTTGTGGGTTTGTGTGGATTTCGTGGGGTGGGGGGGGGGGCTAGTTGCCCTACAATTCCTTTTGACTATTAAAAAGGATACTAGCCACTCACATTTCCAATCGAATGAGCCCTTTTCGAAGTTTCTACGACAACTTCTTCGATACGAATAGCCCGGGTATGGAGAAAAAACAAAAACAAAAAAAAACAACACATTGTGCCCACATCGTTCTTTACTTAGGCAGCACTAGCGCTCTGCCTATGATAAACAAACACATGAAGACCTAACCCATGCTCCCTTCCCCCATGCCCCTACTGACTAAATTGAAAAGTGGCCACATGAATGGATGGTCAGTTTCAATCCATTGAAGAGAAAGGAGCTGCTGAGCTCTTGATCAAAAGCACCACGCATACACCCCAACTTTATATTCTTGAATGAAGCTATAAAGAGAATTGACGGGCCTCGTTTCTTCAGACCTCCTCAGATTTCTCTTGGAAAAATCACCTCGATTGGTCGAGATCCTCTTGTGCAAGAAATATGGAGATCTCTCTTTGCTGCAAAAACCTTCTACCACTCAGCTAAACCATCCCTCTGCACAAGTTTTGCATCCGACCAATCGTTGATTATGAATGCCCGCTCTATGCAGGTGTTTTGAAGATATTATTAAACCACTTCAAAAGATCTAGAGTTGGGCTAATAGGGCAGGTTTAGTCATTCCTTATGAGTCTCTTCAGTCTTAGTGAACGATTAGATGTAGCGTCAATGGCTGTTTTATGTAAGTGCACAAATTCACCCTTTCTTTTGTGCTTTCTTGTATTTGGCCCCCCCCCCCCATTAGTCTAACTGGAAAAGCAGGCATGATGGCACACAGCTCGGTCGAATTACTTTAAGGGTGACACGCCAAGAACAGAGTATTTGAAGAGCAACTTTATTTAATTATTCATTTAATGACCAAACTTTCAGCTGTGACAGGAAAATATTAATACCTTTAAGTCAATAGCAAAAACTTGAAATAGTATTAAGTTACTGAAAAATGAAAATTAAATATTGATTCAAAAGAGAAAAATAAGGAGAGTTTAAGGAGAAAAACAACATTAGTGTTTGAGACTTCCCATTTCTCCTTCCCATTCTCTCTTTCCCATTCTAGAGGACTTACTGGTCAGCCTGGCAAAAATTCTAGAACTAAAGTTAGGGAGACAATTTGTGAGCTCCCAAAAACTGTTACTTTCACCAAAATTGGAAATATGAAATATGAAATATGGAATATGGAATATAAAATATGGAATATGAAATATGGAATATGAAATATGGAATATGGAATGTGAAATATGGAATATGAAATATGAAAATATGGGATATGAAATATGACATATGAAATATGATATCTACAAACATGAAATATACAACTGGATTATAAAACGGAAATAAAAACACTATTTTCATAGTTGGACTCAAAAATAAATTAGACGTCTCTAAAAAAAAAGTTCTGGCTAATGCTTAAGTGTAGTATTATCCTTTATATATGAGTCAGGCACATAAGCGTCGTTTATGGTACCGATCATAGATGGGACAGAAATGATTTTCCCCATTAAATCATGCCGGCTTTTATGTCCTAATATTAACTACAGTGACTCTATTGTGCCCTGAGGGCAACATTTTGTTTTTTCTAGTTTTTTTCCTACTGTGTTGATTTGATGTGAGAAACTGGCAAGGGTCTAAAAACAGTATTTTTTATGAAATCGTAGAATTCAGTTAGATTGGTGGATATGGCATTCTATTCTGGAATACTGAATGTAATTCTTTCCTAGGGCCAAAAAAGATGGTTTTCATTTGTCCTGAACCAGAGCCTAAGTAGAAGCGGGGGTGTTACTCGTGACAGGGCTCCTTATATGGGCATAGAATACTGACGGGGCACTAAATATGGGCATAGAGTCATTAGGGAGAACACGTGGTTAATGGGGTCAATGACCTCTTTTTCCAAGGTCGATGTTGTTGTTGTTGTAAGTGCACGCTCTCAGCGAATGTCAAGGTCGATTTATTTGATGTTGTTGTTCAAGCCAAATGTTATGAGTTTCCCGGAAACAGTTAGATCACATGTTTCCCTTCTCAGCCAATCAGAGGGCTTGTTTACATAGTAGCGGCGGAGTGAATATAGAGAAAGGATTTTTGGTATATTTTTATTAGTCTGTGAATAGAATTCAAGGAGTGAGAAGAAGAACAGTTTGACTTTACTCATTTGGATATATATTTGTAATAATGAGGGGAATGTTTACTCTATTAGAAGTTGATAGTGGAGTTGATGGTAATAATACAAGAGCACCAAGCATTGCAGTGGAAATTACGAAAGGATCGCGGCTTTGTCTGGAATGGGATGCAGTATATGCAAGATATGTGATATCCTTGAGCAAATTTAAAATGGATGATCAATTATGTTTTGCCGCTAAAGTTGATATAACACATGTGAATAGACTTCAATGTGCTTTAAGTGCATTGGTGAAACATATTTAAGACAATAAACAGTATCGTTAATTGTACATGCTCTGTATTATTGATGTTGTTGTAATTATTCAATAAAATTGTTTCGAAATCGAAAATGTTCTTTTTCTTTTCTGGTTAGGGCTAACGAATCAGGGTCAGTCTAGAGTCAGCAGTCGGAGTGAAAGGATTGAAAAATGGATAAATTTGAGAAAAATAGAATTAGATCAAATCTAGTGTTTATGGAAAAATATTTTGATTTTGGATGATATTTTTCTCGAGTTATCTCTTAAACGCAGGATATTCTCATGTCAGGGAACACTTGACAATATAATGAGGAGTGATTCCCCCCCATTGGACTATTGTATGAAACTTTTAAATTGTGACTCAAATGCTTATAGTCAATTTATTGATATATTAATTGAAACAAAGCAGAATCATATTGTGGATATACTTTTGAAAACATTGCCAATGGATTCAATGTAGATGGCTCCCCCATCATTCGAAAGAGCTAACGACACAGAGCTACTCCTCTCTCCCCCATTTCCCTCTCATTGAATTTATCGAGCGAAGAGGATCAGTTTCGTTTTAGCTGTGAGTGAGTTGACATCGGAAACCGAAAAATGTTTTATATATGTCCATTGTGCATGTACACTCTTGGCAGTTGGAATCAATGTAAGAATTGTACAATTATTGATGACTATAGTAAAAAGTGTAAATTATGTAATCCTTGTAAATTTCATAGAGGCTATGCAGTACAAATTATAGGATGTAATTCATGTCTTGAGGAGGTGTTTGACTCTCATCCTAGAGGGCACCTGTGCTCCAATTTTCAGTATGATAAATGTGATCAGTGGGAGAATACTTACCCAGCTATGATTGGAAAGAATCCCAAACGTGATTTTAGTTTTTTTCTACGAGTTTGGTATCGTCGTTGATTTTAATTATTCTGTGAAGAGGAATCTGGTCTACGATTAAACTTTTGGGGTAACAATACAATCTGGTTTCTAAGTCATCGTTGTGATGACACCACCTACTATGACTATAAACCAAGTGATTTTTATTTGGCAGTTACCGCATGTGATTCACCATTTGAAAACATTGTATGTGATATTGCTTCAAATAGACAGATTGAAACTCGTGAATTTCATAATATGAATGCAAATAGTATCATTGACTATACAAAGAGATATGTCAAGAGCGATGTTACATTGTACTGTAGAAAATGTGATCCTGACTTTGCAGTCAATCAAGATCAATATACAGTGAATCCAAATGATTAACCAGCATTAGTTGTTCACGACAGTTGCCTATACACCGAAGACGAAGAAATCTAAAGTGAAGATTTAAAGACATTGTTGTATATATATATATGCATTTTATTAATAAACAAATTCACAAACATTTTTTAAGCACTTTACTCTTAGGGCACTGAAATCAATACTGTATAGGTCTGAGAAGATATTTTCCACTAGAAAGTCGTTCAGACGGGGATTGTCAACATAAATGTGGATAAACTGCTTGTAAGTATAGCCGCGACATCGGAACACAAAATATAGTAGCGCATGGAAGCCGCAGCTTTTAGTTGTTAGATACTGCAGCCTCTTCCGATTTTGAATAATAGTTTTCCCACTGCTCTCAATATAGTAGCTGATGTGAAGTGTGTAGAATGTATATAGGGTAGACCTAGAGGATAAAAAAATTCAATCATCTTCATTGTTTGAAAGATGCACAGCCAATGACCCGTCAGCACAGTCGACGGATTGCTATTAACAATAATCAAGGTATTGTTGACACTTTGAATTTTTCCAAGATAGTCCGAGGGCAGACAATAGGATTTGTACTGGGACATGTAGGGATCCATATTAAATACACTGATTATTTGACTGGTGTTCATGGCGCCAAGTCTAGTAGAAAACTGCCTTCGGGACTGATTTCAAATAGGTTTCATATTGATTTAGTGAGATTAGTGCAATACTCTCAGCCAATGGGTCGGTAAATGTACACTCTAAACGCACACTCCCTGTACGTACTATACTCATATCCTGTGTACCCGACAAATCCAATACAATGATACCATGTGTTTTAGCAAACATATCTTCGGTTATACCATTTTCAAATAGTTGAGAGTCATGATCTAGGATTTGCATGGTCAACTCGTGCAATGTTCTATAGGATTTATCAAAAGATATATTGTAGAGTGGGATGCCGTTTACTTTTCACACAAGAGATGAAAGTCCAAACATCTCGAATTTATGTGGGCATTTAGTCCATGATCCTATTGCACTGGCGCTTTTTACAAATATCAACGCTAGTTTTGACGGGATTTCACCATTGATAAAGGATGAATCGGTGAAGGTGCGTGAGCCCATTGCAATATGACGCTGATTGGTGATTGTATGAGGAACAAGTAGTTTAATATTGTTGCCATTGGCTCTCAGTTTTTCCACGGCCAAAGCAACAGAACTCATAACCTATTGTTTGCGTACATGAAGTATTGCCGAGGTGAGGGAGAGACTTACATCAGGATTGGCAGCAAGTTCTTTTCTCAATATGAAATTGAAGGGTGCAAGCGTTAGTTTTATATCCACTTTAACATTGGGCGGCATCCATTGGGGTATATTAAATATTTCATGATATATTTTTCCAACTAGATGTAATTCACTAGTTGTAGCATTTTTAAGTGCATCTGTACTATCTGTATTAGTAATACATTCATAACCATTGGAGCTGCCTCTCAATTTCCTGTATGACTTGGGTGTCGTCAACATGAATTGCATACAGCTTGTATAATTTTAGATATTGTTGCCTGTGCTCACCATCGTGCCATTTATGTAGACACTGATTTGAGGAAATAAATTATGTAATATACAATTTTCATAGGGTATCCCATCGGCCCGGATTGGCATTGTATTATCGGATTTCCGGACTTTCATTTGTAAATCTATAAATGTTAAAGACATGTCCATAAAGTAGTATTCATTGGAATAAATTTGAAAGTGGATATTATCGGAGAGGGGTTGTTGTGCATAAAATTGTTCATAGTATCCATGCTTGACACTCACATCAACAATTTCGGCATTGAATAGATTCAATGAGTCGGTGATTGAAGGTTGAGAATTCTTGTGTAGTAGGTAGGACATCTTAAGAGAAGAAATCTAGTCTTGATCTGGCAATTTTCTTTCTGGGACTTTTGGTTACACTACGTGTCCGCTTTTTCCTTCTTTTCTTTGACAAAATGGGTTTTATCTTTCATTTCTGTCCTGAGTGGACTGATGAGTGATGTGTTGTTTCGTGACCTTTTTAAGCCTTTACCATTTTGTTTTAATCTCTGGCCAAGTCTTCATGCACTGGACTTAAGATTTTCTGTAGCACTTTTTTTTAAAATCTTTACCGGAGCTCCAATCGTATAGTGTAGAGGATGCAAAATCTGTCGCAGCCGGTACAAGATATTTTCTAGCCAGTGGTAGTGAAGAGCGAAACAGCTTAGCAAACCAACTGCCAAGACATTAGCCAGACATTGACGAACGACCTTTGTAATAGTCCATTCCATTGCCCTGTTGTCTTGGGCCAAGAGTATTAACATAGCAGTCAATATCAGGACAAGTGAATACCACTTTTTTTATTAGACATCTTGCTTTTGAATGATGGGTCGAAAATGGCATGTAATCACAGCCAAACCTTTTGAAATTACTATGGGATCACCCAATTTGGTTCTTAGTGTTAACTGACAGAGTTCCAAATAGGAAGTGTTTACGGGAATATACTGAAGATGCTTTATATTGTAGTGGTGAATATGTTCTTGATTGGTTTTTCGTTCAAGAACTCGTAGGAGGGGAACATTTGAATTACCAGCCCGAGACGTTTCCACAAATGAAGCGTATAGAAATATACAGGTGTCTATGGTGAAGGCAGGCAGGTAGTCAGCGAAAATGAAATTAGTGTTTCCGGCACTTTTACCACTGATTATATTGAAGTTAAAGCCAAGAACATACTTTAGATTATCATTAAGAATAACCTTTTCACTGGCAATAGGTGAACTAATGTAGATATCTTGCCATCCTCCTTTGAATAGTTGAAATGAAAAGCGCCCTTTTTACGAGTGGAAATTCTTTTATTAATAGAACGACTTAAATCATTCATACAGGTGAGTTCCTCGTAGGGTAATTCAATGTATGGAAAATCCATCCAATTGATTTTTTTAATTTGTTCCTGATCACCTGTTGGTAGCGGCGGCCAATCATAGGGTCTAATTTTTATTTCATATTTACGATCGTTTCTCAGGAATTCATAGGTATTTTTGAGAATACAGTCTACAAGAGCCACTTCATACTTTCCGTCGTCAAATTTGATGGTGGGGAAGGGTTTTGTCCAAAAATCACTTGTTCTATTCAAGTCATTGTAGAGAGGATCAGAAACATTGGACATGAAATTCACATAGAAATCATTGGGCATTGTCAATATCTTCAACACTGACCCAAGAATCAAAATCTGAGTTGTATCCTAGCCAGGGAACAAGCAACTGTTTCTTACCATGGCGTGTACGACTCTTTAATATCTTTTCAATTTGATAAATTTCACTAGTGTTTCTAACTTTTTGCAGTTCATATTCATAAAACCGCCAAGAATCTCATCATCTTTGGTGTCTCACAGTCGATATGTCGTGGGCTCGGTGTCCAGGATTTTGGACACTTTAAAAAGTTCAGTGCTCCATAAATAATTCCCTTTTTCAAAAATATTGGTGGTTCTATTAACTCGAACAGTATCACCAACATTGAATTTCTTCTTTTTTTCTCTTTTTCAGCCTTGGAGTATTGCTTTAGAAAAGCATCAAATGTATTTTCATTCTAATGATCCTCCCGAGGGCTTGAGTTGGACAGAGATCGATGGGGTCGATGGTTGTATATCTGCATGATTTTATCTAAATCATGAATAAAAGCCGGTGTATTTTTCTATGTGCAATATCTTGAAATTAATAGACAAATCGTTCTTATTAATCGTTCAGCCAATGCAGCCTTTATCGGACTGTGACTATGATAAAGTATTGTATTATATTCCAAAAGAACCTTTTGCACATGGGGATTAACAAATTCACTACCGCGATCCGAGTGAATTTTTCTATACGAATCCTGTTCGAGAATACTTTCAATGGCCCGTGCAACTTTAACACCTCTCTTTGATCGCAATGGAATGGCATATGCATAGCGACTAAAGATACTGATTGCAAGCAGAATATATATGTAGGGTGCATTGTGACGCTGTTGAATTGTGTCTAGAGTTAAGAAATCCATTTGCATTGTAGGCAGAGGGAAAAAGGCTTTAGTTGGTCGATATTGTTTACTGCGAAGCCTGTGATTCCAATGTAGTGTGTATCTCGGCTCATTTTGTAGATACTCTTTTGCATTTTTCAATGTGGTGCCGGAGACAGCTTTGGAAAGCATTTTGGGGGAACTTAAACTCCCCGCTTCGCCAATATTTTCATAAACACTTTTCAGAACTTCATCCATTTTGAACGTAAACATGTAGTGAAATATCCACTCCCCTTGTGCAAACTGGAGGGCGAATCAATTCGTCTTTGCTTTTGACTAGCAACCACAGGTGTTGTAAAATCAATGGCACTGCTAGTATCTTTCAAATATTGAATCTTCTTCTTTTTTAAATGGTGTTGGAGGAGGAGGACTATTTTCTCTTAGTTTCTTTAGAATTTTCTTATTGCCAATAAGACTTTTGGGAAAGTTTGATACACACAGAAAGGTGTATAGATTATCGTCAAAGGATATGAGTCCTTTACGATTCGTCACCATATCACAAATTAAATCAACTAGATTATAACTTTTTCCCTGAATTATAATTCGTGTCCCTGTGCTCTCGACTTGAACTTGATCGCCAGTTTCCAACATGAGATATGATAATACTCTTTTACTCTGTTCTCGATAGGTCAAAGGCAATAGGTTTCCAATTTTCGAAACAATTGAATTCAATTCCTTCTCATTTAATTGTACAGACTCTTGAGGAGATCTTCACTGTTTATAGGGATCGGCGGCGGTTCTCTCACGATAAGGTGTATGTTTTTCCATACATCGCAATGCATCTTGGAGTAAAATCAGTTTTTTATCATCGGCAATATTCACATCTTTAATGAATTTGCTTAGATTGTCTTCAAAATGTTCGACGGGCGAGAGGACAAGTTCAAATGGTGTCAATTTATAGGGTTTTGCCATTCTCACTAGAGAAAACTGTTTACAAGTCCTGCAATTATCGGCAGTAAAAGTGTGAAAAAGCTACCGCCTGCTTGAAGGAGCCGCTTTCTTTTAAAATTTTTTCCCTTGTTTTTACAAGCCAAGACACGTAGAGTTGAACGATGTTTCTTTGTCTGTTTTCTAGCACCTTCTGGCAGTTGAACATTGCCCTCGGTTAAATTTAAACATAGTTCAGATATTAGATTATTGAAATCATTTTCAACCCCTTGTTTGAGTATAGCCTTCCTAAGCAATGGTTTCGAAGTGCTTAAAACGGAAAACAGATGCCGTTGTTCGTGTAGTTTCTTCAGTGTCATAATGGCAACTAATACCCTTTTCTACTGTTCAGCTGAAGATATACTGTAAATTCATTTTTGAAAATGTCGGTGACTACACGTAGATCCTCGGGCGTGCTCTATTAAGATCCTTCAAAATGTAACCGTAGGGCTTTCTTGTCGCCCGAGTGTACGCTGACAACAGAAATTTAGGGGCGCCGGGGTATATCTGCTTATTGAGAGTTATGAGTGAGCTAGAATCACGAACAACTCGATAAATAATATAGACGGTGCAATTCAAAGCAAGGGTTCGCATACATTTGCTCTGATGAAACAGATTGTGTAGAACCAGAGTAACGGAAATGTTTTCATGGTGGGAGCGAACGGTGAACAGTTGTAGCATTTCCTGCTAGAACTGTTCAATGGTTTCAGCCAAATCATCAATAATCAGCCACGAGTTCAGTTCAATACTATTTAAAACATCAAGTCCCCGTATGAATTGTATTGGTATGGTTGTGTCAATAGCTTTTATTTTATCATAGGACTCCTGCCAAATACTATAGCAATAGTATATTTTTTTCGTTTTCTCCAAAAAAATTTTATTTCTATGTTGAATTATTCTAGCTAAAAGCGTTTTCTTAACTGAAAGGGAGGGACCGCCCAAGAACAATCTTAATGACGTTTTAAGCTTATAGATGCTGCTGCTGGGGACAAAAATTAGGCTGCAACTAACTATAAATCATTCGTATACACCAACATCATGTTTTGCAATAATTTTCCCCATGTATCTATATTTTAAACAACAACAAAAACAATATTTCACGGCAGCTTTTATTTCGGCACTGCATGAAAACAAATATTTGTAGTCAACATGAACAATGATAAAAATAACACTTGTTCAACAAGAGCAGTTGAAAAAATTTCTCCGGTGGTCAACATTAAAACTATTTGTTCAACATGAACTGCTCGGCAATGATAACACTACTATAAAAAAAAACACTTTTGTCCATCAGCAGCACTTATTTTCTTTAAACACTTTTCTGTACAACACTTTTCTGTACATCACTTTTGTACATTAACAATTTTCTGTACAGCACTTTTCTGTACAACATCTTTGTACAACACTTTTCTATACAACACTTTTTGTACAACAGAAAACACTTGAAAACAGACACTTACGGAAACGCTAGCACAGTTGAACACATTACGGTGAATTTAAAGGTGGTGTCCCCCCCCCCCGGGGACCACGGGGCCAACGGCCGGCCGGCCGCCGGCGGGACCCCCCCCCCCCCGGGGGCCGCGGGGCCGAAGGCCGGCCGGCCGCGGGCGGGACCCCCCCCCCGGGAGCGGCGGTGGAAAAACAATAGTTGTCGTCACTGCTATGGGTTAGTTGAGGTTGGGTTAGTGGTGATGGTTAGATTGGGTTAGATGAGGTTGAGTTAAGGTGGTTAGATTGTCAGGTTAGTTAATTTATGTACAGGTTGGAGCATTTAATTTATGAGAGGTTGAGTGGTTAGTGGTTAGGTTAATTTATCCAGACCATGTCGATTGTGATAGTCAATGCATTCAACTCGGTCTGAAATACGGTAGTGGCCATGAGGCAGAACAGTCACACCATTCTCGAGCACATAGACCTTGTCGGATATACACGACATTGTATTTTTTTCTACTCTCACAGCATAATTTCTATACTGTAGAGAGCGAATTGCAAGCACTTGTGCTCTTGGCACTAGGCTACTTTCTACACAGTCTCTGTACACGCTCATGTTAAAATTGCTCTTTACAAAATGTGTAGGCACCCCTTTACATGCCTTCTTTTGTTCCCCACTATGTGTTTCCACGCAATAGACTTTGGGGCCCGGGAACACCCCCCTGGATATCAAATCACTCCCCGTCTCTGATTTTGATTTGGATAATAGGTGGGGGGCTTGAAGATTCACAAGTTCATGTCAGAGGGATGGATTCCAGTCCATAAAATCCATCCGTGAGCTGATGTGCACCTCCTTGTCTAAATCACCAAATAAGTCTTCAGTCCCATTTACCTTTAACAGCAGAGAATCTGTATCAACATAGTAAACTTGAACCTCCCCCTCCCGTGGCCATTGCACCTTGCACACATTGTAAAAGAACGACAACATGAGCTTTTTTTAAATTTCCAGTACTGAACTACCGCCTGCAATATTCTTGTTCAGTACCACATTTCGCTTTCACCTGTGTAGAAGAACCATGCCAGCCTCTATTCTCGTGAACGATGTAAAATTGGGATCGGAAATAATTCTTGAACACTATAGAGTGTCAGTCACAACATCACCTCTAGATATGGTACGTACAATCTTTAACATTGGGCAAACCGCTGAATGTCCGATGAGCTTGTGAAAGTCCTTATCCACCCGTTAATTTGCCCTCGAGCGTGTAACAATGCAAGAGTCAATATACATTTTCAAATCAGTTCGATGATTGTACTGTAGGACCCTGTGTATTTCGGTGATTTTCAAACCATTGCTCACCATCCAGTGCAAAAGCACATGGTGAACAACGATATTCTCTTTATGGTCCAAATCAGCAATCAGGTTCTGTTTGGAGGGAGTCCAGTGCATCCCCATATCCTCAACCAATGACCGAGTGTAGGGGCTCAGCGAGCCCCTGCTCACCGGTCGATTGATACAGGGAAAGACAAAATCTTTGACGGAGTCGTGAAGCGCCAGTGGAATGTGACCGTCAACTTCAAAGAACCATCCTTGTGGCCCGTTGTCCTCGACGGTGTTAATGTCGGGGAACTCACAAGGATTCTCAAGCCATTGATAGTTCCCACAAGGCAAAGAGTAGTTGGACATTGCCGAGGGGTACAATGAGTTCATGTCCAAGAACACTGCATTTGACTTTGCACCGGTGCTGTTTTGTCCGCTCGGATCGGTTGATAAGACGCGGTCCCCATGAAAAACATACCCTCCCCACATTGAACGCTCTACAAAAAGATGCTGATCTACGTCGGTGATTAGGCCTATTTCCTCCCTGCTAATTTTTAAAATAAATTCCATCACTAAATGGGATGTCGAAAAATAATAGCCTATATCTAACCAGGACTCTGAATAGATCTGGTCTGTGTTCTTACAGACTATATCCAACAGAGTTAGAACGTCACTGGCCAAGTAAAGTCTACAATAATCCCACCTATTTTTACAAACCCCCTTGGACCACACCTTCTTGGCAAACTCATACTCCGCGGCTGTGCATTCACTGTTGGTCAGTGAATTGTAAAAAGCTTCAATTGGAGGTAGTTTCTCCTCACTTAAGCGTGCGCCAGAACAGTAATAGTCGTATGCGTATATACCTTTGCAGGTCAACAGGTCATACATTTCACTGTCTGGAAAGTGCTGTTTAAGCAAGGGAAAGC
Source organism: Artemia sp. Qi Xiang Cuo (assembly GCF_049724085.1). Classification (NCBI taxonomy): domain Eukaryota; kingdom Metazoa; phylum Arthropoda; class Branchiopoda; order Anostraca; family Artemiidae; genus Artemia; species Artemia sp. Qi Xiang Cuo. The sequence continues at coordinate 61,900,500 of NC_142807.1, read as the reverse complement.
TATCAAAATTGTCGCTTTTTTACACTTGAATCAATTGACTCAATGCCTTGGGGAAAAAACTAAAGGAATCTAAAAACCTGATTTTATTACAACACGAATGCTCATTATCCACTGCCTGCCATTTCAGTTCGAGAAGCAACAACCTCTCAGCTGATTTGGGAATTATGTTGTAGTTAAATGAACTATTTACCCATGGACAATCTACTCCCCCTTCCTCCCTCTGCCTACGTGCCCCCGCTATTAAAATAAATTTTAAGTCATAATTAGAGTTGTGAATGAAAACAGGGATACAAAACTGCTGGCTAACATTTAAATTACACGATTGATGCGCAACCCCTCTAAAATTACTACCCCCCCAGAATAGGTCCTGTCACCCAGGGTCTTTGTCTCGGCCTTTCCCGCTACCCCCTCTTTTGAAGGGCTACCACTGCTCCTCCTCTACCAACACCACCGTACCTCCCACCCCTATTTTTTGATTTTTAATAGCGATACAAGCCTCTGCCGACAACAACATTGGATAATGGGTATTTCTCAAACGAGAAATAGCACCATTAACCGTGCCGATCAGTTTAGTCAGTGCCGTGACGATGAACTCGTTCTCATCCAATTTTTCAACTACTTCTCACAACCGGGTGGTGTTAGAACTATCTCTGTGTACATGGCAATATGGTTCTGCAATGGCCTGGTATTCTTTAACTCAAGTAGGATATTGGGGGTCGCTCCTTACCACCTACTTATTCTCACAGTCCAACGAGCTGTTTTCGCATTGGAGAAGGGTATTCTGGAAATTTTTGAAACGTAGAATTGCCCTATCCCCTGAACCCGTTTCCACTGGTTGGGGGCCGTGCCGGTTACAATGCTTCATATGATCCCGTAGTTTTATTTCACTACAGAATTGTGAAAATCATGTTGAACAGTAGAAACGTTCCCCATTATGCTTACCACCCCCCAGAACTCTACTAATGTCAGTGATAGGGTTAAAATGATCGATTGCGTTCGGTTGACTAGGTGGTGTGTATAACAACCAAACCCAGTGTTTAACCAAATCAACTGACGGGCCCCTTACAGGGAAGACCACCCCCTTCTTGTTAGAACGAGTTCCATCTTCAAATTCAGTTTCATACTGAACCACAGTAACGCCGATATTTAAGTGGGCATTAGCCCTTTCAAAAATATCAATGGATCGAAGCGTTACTGGATATTTCCCCTCTAAACAAGAAAAATCTACAATTGTAAAAACGGACCCTTCCTTCCCGTGTAGAGCCCAATGATCTAAATTCTTCTTAGTAGAGTCCCGAGCTAGAGGCTCGAATGCTGATATGAGGAAAGCATATCTGAAACACTTTTGACCTGTTTCAAAACAAATCTGCTGGACACCTTGACAACCCACTAGATCTGGATTATAATTTAAAACTATGCCCTTATCCCTATGCCCCCCTCTTAAAATAAAATCTTTCTTAAATTTACAAATATTTACACTTAAATTTTCAACAAAAAGAACTAGAGAGCCACTCCCATTTTCATTAAAGTTCTCGAGATGCGTTATAATTTGATCCACCCAATCTATGAAAGCACCCCCAAAATTTTCCAAATTCGAATAAACCAAACGCATCTCGGACAGTATATAATGATAGTAAACTTCAATTTTTCCCTCATTTAAATAAAACACCTTTAAAACAAATGAAACCTTAATTGAATCCCTACCTCCCCACAACTGAATTTGATTCTCCAGAAGTGCACAAATTTTGTCTACATATGCATGCACAATTTCTACAGGGTCATAAACAAATTTTCCCCCCATAAGTGTATTAAAAGGGTCTCCAAACGTTGCAGTGAAAACAACTATATTATTTAAAATTCTATTCGACAATTGAAAATCGGGGAAAGATGTACCCCCTCCCCCAAGTTGTTCAACAATATCTGATGAATGCTCCACTTCAGTTTTTCGAAGTGGAGTCGTGATGGGATCGGAGGCTGGAGGTGGAGAAGGGTTCCCTGTAAAATCATATAAAAGCTGCAAAGTAATCGGGCTCAAGTATAACAGCACAAAAGCGCTATTATCTACATTAAAAAAATCAGCTAAAAAGTCATCAATCTCGAAAGGTACTTCAATAGAGTTAATGATTTCGTTTTCCTGAAACTCCACTGACGGTGTTAGAATAGGTTCTTCCCCTTCTTCACTGGACGGAGAGTAGGGGACCAATGCTGGTGCGATCTATAAATGAAAGAATAGCTTATTTTCAGTGTTCAAATCATCCCTACTGTTAAAATTTGGATTATTATTGATTAATAACATTTGGTTAATTAAACTGAATATAATATAAGATATGAAATATAAGGCAAAAATTTTGTCGTTTATTTTCAAATTTTTAAAATTTTTTTTTTTTTTTTTCGGTGCTTCCCCCAGTGCTTCCCAAACCTTGCCCCACAGCGCTTCCCGGACCACTCGTGGCGCTTCTCTGGCCCACGGCGCATCCCTGTGGCGCTTCCCTGACCCGTGGTGCTTCTTGGACCCGTGGCGCTTCCCCGGAGCTTCCCGGACCCACGGGCTCCGTGGCCCCCGGCCATTTACATAATGTCCACAAAAAGTTTGAAATATTTCTTATTCCATACAGGATCGGTAAACACATGAGTTTAATTATGCAGGTTAGATGAACGAGTTTGAACTTCAAAATGTTGAGAGCTGTTAAGTCGCTTTCCCCTCACTTCTTAGGCATTATACCGCTATGTTTTGACATAAAGCTCTCCGCGCGAGGTTATAAATAATTTTGGCATCTCCTTTTCCTCTTTTGTTTTACATTAGCGGTTTTAGTCAATCAATGTTTCAATGGTCTTTGCGTGATTCTGTGTTTTCTGAAATAGCGGAGAACACATTGTCGGCAAAATTAATATTTAGGACATTGGAGTTCTATATTCTATGTAAGAGTAAAACATGGCACGAAAGAAATATTCAGTGTAAATTAGAACGATAATATGTGACAGATGGGATAATCTCTCTCAAAATTAGGTGAAAAAGAGCAGTCGGTGTTTCAAAGGTACCTAAAAATATATGTGATAGCAATAGAGAAAATAGTAAAGATTAGAAAAAATAGCATTTTGAGTTTCAAAGGCGGTGATTATTAATAGAAATTACCTAAAAATATTCGCTTATGAGATATCGAAGCGATAGCAAAGATTAGAAAAGAGTGGTTTCTTTGCAAAAAAAATACATTTAGATTTCTCCAAGGGAGATAAATTTAAAGCAATGGTTGGGGGTGAGGGGTTAATATCCCACTGAGATATGTTTATATTGGGATTGAAAAAGAAAAAAACAATGGAAGAAATAGATAGGTAGGAAAAATTGCTTACTTTTGCATAGTCCGTCTGGGCTTGGGGGCCCGACGGACCTGGTTGTGGTTGTTGGAGGGCGGGCGGGGCGGCAGCGCTATGTTCTTGCGCGGCTGGGCCGGCTATTTCACGATCTTGCGTAGCTTCGGCATTGTAGTTATCCGCCCACTCTCTCTTAAGTTTTCTGCCAGGCCACATTGGGGCTGCCTCGTCATCTCTTGCTTTCTTGGAAGGAGGGGGCACACATTCTTCATAAATGGCCTTAAAAGAAGAGAAACAAATTAGTATCAAAATAATTTGCCGCCTTTTTACAGAAAGAAAGTTAGTACTCTCATCCATATAATTTTGTCTAGAAAAGCATTAATCACTAAGAAAGCACAACGTAAAAAAATTTCATGAAATATACTAGGCTTAGAAATCAAACGTTTTTATTAGACAATCAGTAGTCTATAGCCATAGGATAGGAATCATTGTTTCTATTTTTACCATTTAGAAAAATATTAAATTTTCCGGTCTATAGGCTTTAAATTAGATCGTTAACCCATCGACCTGTAGGCCTATATTTTGCAAACATAGGTTAAAATGCTATTCAATTTATACATAATATTAGCTTCATGCAACTCCCAAAGACTTTTCTAGCCCTGCACTGTTTGTTTTCATTTTACACTGATGGCGGTAGAATTGAAGACATTGCCCTCCCCCTTTACATAATTTACTTACAACGAAGCTGTTAGAAGCAATGTATTGCCCCCTCCTCCCTTTCACATAATGTTCCAAATATATTGTTAAACTTAATTTGAAAATAATCTCTTTCACCGGCTCTCTGACAAGTACAAGGCCCTTACTTTTAATGCGAAGTAATAGTTTGTTTTCATTTTACACTGATGGCGGTAGAATTGAAGGCATTGCCCTCCCCCTGTACCTACTTTACTTACAACGAAGCTGTTCGAAGCGATGTATTGCCCCCTCCCCCCTTTCACATAATATTCTAAATATATTGTTAAACTTAATTTAAAAATAATCTCTTTCATCGGCTCTCTGACAAATACAAGGCCCTTACTTTTAATGCGAAGAAATAGTTTGTTTTCATTTTACACTGATGGCGGTAGAATTGAAGGCATTGCCCTCCCCCCTTCCCTCATTTACTTACAACTACGCTGTTAGAAGCAATGTATTGCCCCCTCCCCCTTTCACAAAATGTTCTAAATATATTGTTAAACTTAATTTAAAAATAATCTCTTTCACCGGCTCTCTGACAAATACAAGGTTATGAAACTACAAGCTTAATATACAGCAATCTCTTTTTGCTTAAAACTGTTTTAATTTGACAGCCAAAACAAAACCCTTTGACTAGACCGATAGCGTGAACACATCGGAAAAAGGGTGACAGCTAATTATAGGCCTCACATTGGAGTCTTGTGTCAAAACCAGAGCGAGCTAATAACAACAGTGACGGAAGTCAGTAGACACTTTAAATCACAATAGAGAAAGGCTATAATTTTAACGAAAGGATAATTATTTCTTTTTGCTAGAATTTTGGTTGTAAAACAATGGGGGATGGGGTTAGGGTAAAAAGAATATATTTTATGTTTTCCTAGTGAGTATAAAGATTGTAAAGTGATGTTTGTATTGTAAGTGGGGGGGAGGGGTTTGGGGTAAAGGAATATATTTACGTTTTAGCTGAATATACTGGAGGATGTCCAAGGAAAATTCGTTTGAAAATAAAAATGCACTTACAGTGCTAATTGCGGCTGCCAAGGCCTCAAGCTCATCAATGTTATCCATTCTAGCTGTTTGCACTATGTCAAAATACTTTCTGATAATTGAATCATATTGCATGTCCGTTATATACGAAATCTCAAGGGCGAATTGTTATGTAACGGTGAAATCATATGTAACAAGCCCTCTGATTGGCTGAGAAGGGGGATGTATCCGAATCGCTGATTGGCTGAGAAGGAAACACGTGATCTAACTGTTTCCGGGAAACTCATAACATTTGGCTTGAGCAACAATAACAACAAATGCTGTTTTCTATTTCTGGACACCATGACATTCGCTGAGAGCGTGCACTTGGCCAAAACAAATGCTGTTTCCTATTTCTGGACACCTTGACATTCGCCTCGAGCGTGTACTTACAACAACAACAACAAATAAATCGACCTTGGAAAAAGAGGTCATTGACCGATTACGCAATCATTCTCCCTAGGGATTCCATGCCCATATATGGAGCCCCGTCAGTATTCTATGCCCATATAAGGAGCCCTGTCACGAGTAACACCCCCCCTTCTACTAGCCTACATCTTGTGATTCTTGAAGGGTAGTTTTATAATATAAGCTGAAGAAGAACATCTAACATTGTTTTGCACAGAAATAGTTTTTTCGAGCCTTGTTTCTTCTTTTGAATAGAAAGCTTTGTTCTGAATGACAAGCAGGTAGGAACCAGTTTTAAGTTCACGTCAGGCTTAAATCTAAAAGTACTTAAGGTAAAGTATCCCTTCCATAGCCTCTTCGCCAAAATTTCTTCTTGCAGTAATAAAGGGAGCATATTTTAAATCATTAAAAGGATAATCAACTATAGCTCCGAAAGCGGTGCCATCCATTATTACCAGGGTTCTTGATTTTGGTTGAGCCAGTTATTTTGTTTTCCAAGTCTAAGACGGAGGCAGAAGAGTAGCATAATATTTACCAATTGAAATTTTTGTCATATTTTTTCAGTGAATAATCTCTTCACTGGTAAGGACATTGAAGCTTGCCCTTTGCTCCGGTATTTGTAGTGAAATTCAATATTTGACCCGTGGAAAGAAAATTGAATTTTGAACTAAGACACACAGGTTTTTTGTCAGCTCTTTTATTTTAACATCAAGTTCAGCACATTGACTTCATTAGACATTATAATTAACATATAAAGGCTTTCTTTCTAAAGGAGTCACAAGACCCATACAATCCCGAGCCTAGCTAAAGTACGTCCCATACCTTAGAATACATACTTCTAAGAGAAAAAGTTAAACTTACGTAAGACATAATGGATATTGCTTCTTTTGACAGGTAGCGTGGGTATGCAACCTTTTCATTACAAATATTGTAAAATAATTCATCTTCATCACAGCCACTAAACGGAGACTGACCAACAAGCATTTCGTACAATAAAACACCAAAAGACCACCAATCAACACATTGATTGTACTTAAGCCCTTTTATGATCTGAAAGGAAGCAAGTAGGTAGGTTAACATTAATAAAGGAATAAACACTAAGGGAATTCTCACATTAATCTTAGAGGTGAACTAAGAATATTATTTGCAAAAACGTCGCTTTATATAATTAAGTATTCATAGAAAAATGATTAGGCAAGATTAAGGTGAAACAATATCAAATTATATTTATGAAATTATAATGCCGACAAAGCACAAGACTTTAAAAACATTTTCTGCAGATAGTGAAATCACAAGAAAATTCACGTTTATCCCTAAGAACGATTAGCGCACCGACTGGAGACCCTCGTAAGAGCTGAGGTGATGACAAGGAGATGAAAAAAAAAATTGGCGGCTGGCTGATGTTATTGATCCTTGTTTTTTTCTGCAGAAGCATCCCTCTTTTCAAATGAAATTAATTACCAGTATCGTCGGTGCAGTGGCATCTGCAACCTAGTAAGGAACGAATCACGGCCGTAGTAACCAAATATTAAATAATTAAAGTTTAAAACGAAGCAAAATTTTTCATTATATGAAAGGAGCCCCTACCGCCTTAAACGTCTGCTCTTAATACGAAAGTTTCATTAGTGCTTTACTGAAAGCACTTTAGAGCGCAATAAATGTAGCCTTTAGTGATTGCAAGGATTTATATACATAATGTGTTTCAAAAGGTTTGACAAGAAAATCTATGTGTTTGCAACAAATACAAATAAATTAGCCGTTTTATTCTAGAGGTAATGTGATAAAAAGCCTTATTTTCGCTGTTCTTGTATTTGATAATTTGTTCGTGAGGTGTTGGGAAAAACTAGACTAGCACCTGAGTCAGAATAAGAAGAGGAGAGAGTAGAAGGGGTGGTAACCTCTCTCTTATACATGGTAATTGTTCCACACATTCGAATGTTTAATATCACTATTACTTTTTATTAGGACAAACAACTTACTTTTTAAAAATGTAATTGATATTCTTATTCAATTATGAGTTTAACCTAAATGTAAGGAGACTGCTACGCCATAAAACCCTCCTGCTCTTAACACCAGAATTAACTATTTTTAAAAAATTTTTGACATAAAGCAATGTAAGCTCTAAGCTCTTTTGAAATATAATATAATTTTCATAAATAATTAAGAGGTTTTTGACCCCATCAAATCCCTACTTTTTGTACTTAAATTTCTCATCACAATGTTTAAATATAATTAAAGCGAAATTTGCACAGGAAATTACCGTTTCTGTAATAAGAGGTTTGCTCCTAAGCATTCCTTTTCCATGATTAGTGGGACGGTTTTTTGATAGACTAAGTCACATCGGGTATTTCAAAACTATTAACTCTATAATTCTATATAATTATAAACGCTATATTATTAACTCTAACTTTATATAACATAAAACTATATAATTCTAAATAATTTTGGTCCTATATAGGCCCAAGCTGTTGTCTTACTGCAACAACAGCAAAGTTGACACTTACAGCAGCTTTATTTTTTTTTTTTTTTTGCTGCTTATAACAGAGAGACAGAAACAAACACAAAACAAAAAATAAAACAATATACCGATAACAAAAACAGAGTAAAGAGAAAAATACATCAAAATCCCGGATACAATTGTTTTAGTCGAAAAAAATTTGTAATTGTAATTTAAAGTGTCGTGGCACGCGGGAAACTAATTTTTTTTTTTTTTTTAATTGGATATTTAAGTGGAACTTAAAACATACAGACTTTACTGCAAATAAGAGTATGGCTACCACTCCCTTAACTCTTCTAAAAACCAAAGTGTCATTTGTTTTTTTAGTAAAAGCAGAATATATATTAGATATTTTCAATTTTTCATTCTAGCATGAAAACTCAAAACTACTAAGTGTTCCAGGAAACAATATCATTATATTTAATATAATCAGTCTACTATCATTAGCTCTTTCCCATAATATTGCTTATCATGGCTATTTTTTTTTTGTTATTGTTGATGTTGATGATTGCTTAATTAAAGTGCAGATTGCATCCAACCGCTCAAGAGGTTTCGGGGGGGAGGGGGAAGTAGCGTCAATCTTACTTGATGAGCGCTCATTCGTAACAGCCTAACGACATTATTTTTTTATTATAATGTTTATGTCATGACAAATTAAAATAATTTACTTGAAAGACAAATGTCTCCAGTAAAGCATAGATCACACTCTGTACTTTAGAAGGCTTGGGGGGGGGGGGTGTAGTTCTAATTTTGTTTGTCATAATTGCTGTTCATTTTAAATTCTGTTTAATTTATTAAGTCGATAAATGTAGCACTTTTTAAAGTCATTAACATACGGTGGTACTTTACATCAGATTTGCAGGGTTTTGTCCCGGGCTAATGTCCAAGATTTTGGTGTGAGAAAATAAATCTGACAGAATAAAACATTTTAAGTTGTTGAAAATGCAAAACTTGCATTTAGTGAATAACTGAAGCTAAGCTGCTCAAGGCTGATTTTCTGTTGGTTTACTTACTATAGAGTAAGTAAAACACAAAAGTAACTGAAAGACGTTCAGAAGAAAGCTGATAAAGGCTATTGCTTATAGTCCAATTCGAAATGCAAATGAAGATATTTTAACCAACAAAATACTAAATAAAATACTTCTCTTAATTTGAAAAATGAAGATCTCATTTAATAATTAAAGAAAATTTTAATCTCACTTTTATACTTTTCAGCAAAACATAATTCATCGATTGAAAAATACATTATTGCCACGACCGATTTTAAGGAGCTTTTTGAATTTTCTTAGAAGAGTTCTTAGACCCTTCTCGGTAACAGCAACCACTTCCAACATATTCTTTGCGCGAAGGTATGTCAACAAATCATATAGTTTGTCTTACTTCAGGTGCCATGTAATCTGGAGTTCCACAAAACGTATCAGCTGTTCGATCCAAATAAATTTGCAGCTTACACATTCCAAAATCGGCTATTCGGACGTGACCTTCATAATCCAGTAGGATGTTGTCAAGCTTTAGATCCCTAAAACAAAAACCGTGGTTATTCAAATGGCTCTTTGAATTCCTGGGATTTAACTGACGAGAAATAACGAGGCGGACAAGATTTATTTTCAATATCTAGGGGGGGAAGGAATTCACTGTTCTTAAAAAAAATTCAAGTAAAAATACTAAAAAGGCATGTTTTCGGTGTAAATGCCCAGCAAAAAGTGTGTTTTAAAATCTTGGAAGGGCAAACAAGATTTAGGGGAGGATCTTGTCAACTGGAAATTACGCTCATTTTAGCTCTAGAAAATGGAATTAGATAGAAAAGCTTGGCATTTGTTTCTGCTTCAAAACTGGTAACTATTATCCCGATTAGTCTTAACTGTAAGCTTTGAAACTAACTCGGGAATATAAAAAAATGGCCAGAAAACCCTCGAAAATGGCGTCAGATCCAAACAAAAAATAAACCTTTGGAATTGTCATTACCGACATCAAGCGTACAAGGGACATGCGCATCATGCTGTTTCCTTTATTAGTATAAATAGGTCTGCCCCATACCAGTACCAGGGACCGAGCGAAGGTTGGTCTCCTGGTGCTTTTGCATATACTGCAGAGAAAATAGCTTTTGTCAAAAAAAGTAGCATGTCTTACTAAAAGATCTTCATCTGTAAAGAAACTAAAGACGTTCAACGTGCCCTACACTTTTCTCAAAACGAGGCACCTGTTGGTGACTTCAAAAGTAGTAATCAATTCACGCAGGCCTTAATGAGGTATGATGGAAAGAGACCCCCTAATTGCAAAAACTTCACTTGGCTCCATGTTCTGATGCTCCTACGGTGCCCAAGTGCCCCTATAATACTGGAGAATAAAAAGATCAGGGTTGCAAGATTTTCTTTTTTATTTTCTAAAATGCATTTTTGCAATTTACCTTTACTGTTAAGACAAGCGCAAATAGTGTTTGTCATTATTTCTGAACAATATTTGAATTTTAGTGTAAACATTACTTCACTAAAGCATTTTTTTTTTCAAAACTCATACTTTATTATCACTTTGTAAGGGCACTGAAACGGGACATTCAAAAGGACAATTTTAAGCATCTGATTAAGATTTTTGACCTTGGAGATTTCAATGGAACACTGCTTATGAAGTTTGCAATGATGTTATCAAGACAAAAATATAAAAACACGCAAATATAAGAAATAGCTTTTATTTAGGTCATTAAATGTCTTTATGCCCTGTTGTGACTGCCTGCTAGGCATGGTAGAAAAAAAAGAAAAAAGGAGACACAAAAGTGCCCTATGCAAACCCATACAAAAAGTAATTTCACTTGTTTTTCAAGATGGGGGACTCCTTCTCATGGAGTTTTCAATGATGGTGATTCCATTGGTGCGCTTTTCATTTTAATCCATCGCCATTCTGAGGAGTTTCAGGTTTGTATCTGAAAATCTTCATAAACTTGTTTTTGCAATAAACTTTTACTATTAAAATTAATCGAAAATAATTGTTACCATTCCTGAATAAGCTTCAAATCGGAATGCTTTCTCCTCAGAGAGTCTTTTTTTTCAAAACATGTTTTTAAAAAAATCAGTTACTATGGGGAGTAGTTCGCTCTCTACTGGGTTGTAAGTATTGCTACAACAATGACAACCAGACAATCTTCCTCTGCCTTTCGCAGCGCCCAAGTTTCACAACTCTGTTTGACCATTGTCGTGACCATTGCAGACTTCATATCCTTCAAAAATGTTTTCAAATTCAAAAAAGGCCCTTGACCTTGACTCTTCTTCATTTTACATCTTCACTGCACTTGTCAAGTTTATTAATAACTTTAATACTACCCAGATAAGTGAAGCTTAATCAATTTTATCTGACTATAATGAATTGGCTAATGGAACGATACCTTTATAATCCTGTCATCCTGAACGATATTATCAAGTTTTTTCCAATGAAGTACAAAAACTGGTTATTTGAACGGCTATTGCGCTACAGTAGAATTTTGAACGTGGCCTTCCTAATCCAAAAAGATACTGTTAAGCTTTAAATTTCTAAAATGGTTAGAAAGACGGTAATTTTTAAGCGTATATAAGCGATAGGGGAAATAAGCACTTGTTTTGTAGCTCATTTCTACAAAATTTTAAGATTACAAATTTTAGTATGCACGTGCTTACTGTAACATTTCTAATGAGCTTAGAAATTCATTTTTGAATCAAAAAAATTAAAAATATATTCTTGTCGAGAAAACCCCCGTTTATGTCTTAAAATAAAAATTAAATTAATTAAGATAATTATATTTACAATAAATCAATTTAAATATACAGAAACACTGAATTTAAAAAATTAAAACCCTTGTCCCCCCCCCCCGCCCGAAGCAGGTTTTAAACTTTTAGGCTTGCCATATAGTGCCTATCATTTGAGATAGTGCTTACTTGGAGTTGTTTTAATTAGCTTAACTGATGAAAAGTAAAATCCACAAAAAGAAAGAGTTGTCTTAAAATTTATAAAATGGATCCCATGTTAGGGATTAAAGCTCTGGGTAATTAATTTAGGCTTTGTTCTCTACGAAATACAATATAACATTGTAAAGACTCCCGAGCAATGCTGCATAGTTTCGGCTAGCAATTTATAGCTTGTTGGCTTACCGATACATTATTCCTTTATTGTGTAAGAATTTGAGACCCGAAACTATTTCTGCAGCGTAGAACCGAGACCGATGCTCATCAAATTTTCCACTTTGCTGGATATGAAACATGAGATCTCCACCATTTAGGTACTCCATCACAAAAAACAGGTGCGACTAAAAAAAAAGAAAAGAAATTTATGCACTAATTACTTGCATGCTCGTTATTCAATTGTATTACCTTAATGGTTTTTTGTCTATCAACAGAAAGCAAAATTAAGTCTTCCCAAAAACGATAAGTTTTCAGCAGTTCTTAGGGTGCTGACTAATGGTTCACTAGCGGCATCTGCTTTAGAATTCTTAAGAAGTAGATGGCGGACTTCTTATATCGGATTTCCTCAATGATCAAAGTTCCCACTTTGCTGGATGTGAAATGTGCGATCTCCACTATTTAGGAATTGAATCAAGATATAAATAAAGGAGGGGGGGGGGGGAAGCGTTATGATAATTAATTCAAATAAGAATGCCGTATGCCCGGATTTTCACGGCTAATTTTCGGTACAAAATATTTCAGCCAATTTATCGTTTTCATTGTTTAGCTTAGATTTTATCCGGTTTTTTTTTGTCACAACCTTATACAACATGATGATTTATCTGCTAAGTCAAATTACCTTGATGTGGTCTTTGAAATCTGCATTCGTTGTAAACATGTAAGGTTAATACTGTGCCGATCAGAGAAGACACTGTGCCTCAAAAAACACTCAACACTGTGCCTCGGAAAAACAAAAACTAGTTTTGTGACAGGCTCTTCCATTATTAGTGGCATAATTCAGACCAGAAGGTACAGAGTGATCAGAAAATTCATGATACCTTTTTTGTCCTTTTTGAAAGGTTTATTTACTTGAAAAGTAATTTTGAAGATCCATTAGAAAAAATTTTGTTTGAAAATTGCAAACTTTTCTGTAACATTTCTCACAAAAGAATAATATCTGTATACTTTTAAATGGAAAAAAATTAAGAAATCAGAACTCTTACATAAATTAACTGTCTTACCTCCTAGAATAAACTTATTAGAGATCATGGGATGTAAAAATCGAGTGGAATATTGCACTGGATCTCCACTAGAGCGACCCCGTAAAGTCTTGCAGCAACTGTGACCCATTGTTCTCAGTTGCATCTCATGACAAGCGATAACATCTACTGGATTGTATCCAAATCTTCTAAAATCGCTGCAGAAGTTGCAGCTATTAATCCCTGTCGCATGTAATTAAAATGGTATTTGTCCTTCATATGGATGTGGATGCCAAGAATGTAATATTTCTCTCATAAAAATCTGATCAAGCGAACACTCCAAATACCATATGTATAGTTGTACACTATATTTTATTTCATGAAATCGACTAATCTACCAATTATTCAGAATGATATAAGGTTTTCTTGACCTCCCCTCCTCAGTTACATACGAAGATTAGGAATACATCAGGTGAATATGAAAGTCAAAGCTACAAGAATAGCTCCTAAGTCCTACCAAGTTTGATAGAGAAATGACGTTCTTCTGGTATATATGATTATGACAAAAAAAAACTGATACCCTGTGCGGTTCCTTATCCCCCATGGAGGTATAATTGATTCTGAACAAGCAAAGTGCAGATAGGAAACCAATCTTACTTCTGATAAAGTTGTATCTATGCAACATCTCTTTTCTGACAGTTTTAATGAAGAAAAAGCAAATCCTTCCAGCCTACAAAAATTTGATCTGACTAGGCCTCTTACTCTTACTTCTGACTAAGTTTTATCAATATTCGATCATCTCTTTTGAGATTATCTGAGGTGCGAGTCTGGAAAGTTGGTAAAACAAATTCCAAATTAATACCGAAATTTCAAATACCAGATGAGGCGCAAAAACTACTGGTCTTGCTTCAAATACAAGTACAAGTAGAATACTTGTTTAATACAAACACGTGTTTGGTTGCTTGTTGCTTGATTAAATAAAAAAAGCAAGTTTTTTTCAACTAAAAGTAAGGAGCAACACTAAAACTTAAAACGAACGGAAATTACTAGGTATATGAGGGGATTCGCACCCTAGTCAATATCTCGCTCTTTACGCTAAAGTTTTTTTTAGTAATTTCAAAAGAACGATCTATTTTAATTGAACGGCCTTTGTGATTCAGGGGTTTGTGATTCGAACAAAATTAGAACTTTAGCGTAAAGAGTGAGCTATTGACTAGGGGGCGAACTCCCTCATATACCTAATGATTTCTGTTCGTTTTAATTTTTAATGTTGCTCCTTACTTTCAGTTGAAAAAACTTGTCTTTTTATTTAGGACATAGCAGGCAGGCATTTTGGTAAGGACCTCGACCCACGCCATCCTCAGCACTATAAAAATGGAAGAATTATTTATATATAAAACAAGTAACTAATCTTTCCAAGTAAACAAACATTAGGATGTTTACCCATTGTGGCCCTAGACCGTTTTTATGAATGTTTCCAGAATTCATATTTTCGGTAGAGTAAACTTCAGTTTTACTGTTGTAAAAATAAGCATTATTTTTATGTTTTTTTCATTTTTATTATTTATTAATTATTTTTATTTTTACACACCTACGGAAGCTTATGTGATGTCCTATTAAGTTATAAAGTTAGAGAACCTCAATTTTTTTTTCAACCTTATTTGGAGAAGGTTACACGATTTGAAAAAAATTATCATAGGCAGCGTGCTAGCGCTGCCTAAGTCAAGAACGATGTGGGCACAATGTGTTTTTTTTCTCCACCCGGGCACTTCGTATCGAAGGAGTTGTAGAAACTTCGATGAGGGCTCATTCGATTGGAAATTGGAGTGGCTAGTGCCCTTTTAAATATTCGAAAGTGATTGAAGGGCCACTAGCCCCCCCCCCCCACGCCCATCATTCCCCCGAAGACATCCAATAAAATTTTTGAGATACCCATTCTGTTCAACGTAGTTGATTTCCAGAAGGAAAATTTGTTTTTGAGGAGGACACTCCCCCACAACCCTCAGGGCAAGGGTTGTAAGTTATGCACTGGGGGCATATAAGGTTTTTATAGAAGGCGTTGTCGTAGAAACTTCAAAAAAGGCTCATTCTATTGGAAATTCAAAGGGCTTGTGCCCTTTTTAATAGTCGAAATTGATTGGAGGGCGACTAGCCCCCCTCCCCCACCCGCGCCCATCATTCATCCAAACACATCCAATCAAAATTTTGAGATAGCCATTTTGTTCAGCGTAGTTGATTTCAAGATAGAAAATATCTTTTTGAGGAGGACACTCCCCCACAACTATCGGGGCAAAGGTTTTAAGTTATGCCCAGGGGGCATATAAGATTTTTATAGAGAGCGTTGTCGTAGAAACTTAAAAAAGGCTCACTCGATCGGAAATTCAACAGGCTATTGCCATTTTTAATAGTCGTAAGTGATGGGTAGGCGACTATGCCCACCCCCATATCCAAAAGTCCCCCAAACACAACCAATCAAAATTTTGAGATTACCATTTTGTTCATCGTATTTTATTTCCATATAGAAAATATGCTTTTGAGGAGAACGCTCCCCCACAACCCTCGGGGCAAGGGTTTTAAGAGATGCCATGGGGGCATATAAGGTTTTTATAGAAGGCGTTGTCATACAAACTTAAAAAAAGGCTCATTCGATTAGAAATTCAAACGGCTAGTGCCCGTTTTCATAGTCGAAATGGATTGGAGGGCAACTAGCCCCCCCCCCGCCCATCATTCCCCGAAACACATCTAATCAAAATTTGGAGAAAGCCATTTTGTTCAGCGTAGTTGATTTCTAGATAGAAAATATGTTTTTGAGGAGGACACTCCCCTACAACCCTCGGGGCAAGGGTTTTAAGTTATGCCCTGGGGGCATATAAGGTTTTTATAGAAGGCATTGTCGTAGAAACTTCAAGAAAGGCTCATTCGATCTGAAATTCAAAGGGCCAGTGCCCTTTTTAATAGTCAAAAGTGATTGAACGGTAACTAACCCCCCTCTCACGCCCACCTTTTCAAAGGCAGCGCGCTAGCGCTGCCTAAGTAAAGAACGATGTGGGCACAATGTGTTGTTTTTGTTTTTTTCCTCCATACCCGGGCACTTCGTATCGAAGGAATCGTCGTAGAAACTTCGAAAAGGGCTCACTCGATTGGAAATTGGAGTGGCTAGTGCCCTTTTTAATATTTGAATTTGATTGGGGGGAAACTAGCCCCCCCACTCGCACACCCGTCAGTTTCCAACATATATCCAATCGATATTTTTAGGTAGACATTTCGTTCAATACACTTGACTTCCAAATAGAAAATTAGTTTTGAGGAGGACAATCCCACAGAACCTTCGAGGAAGGGATTTTTAGATGTGCCCAGGGGGCATAAAAGGTTTTTTATAGAATATATTGTCGAAGAAACTTCAAAACAGGCTCGTTCGACTGGAAATCCAAAAGGCTATTGCAATTTTTGATATTCAAAAGTGATGGGAAGGCAAAAAGCCCCCCCCTCCCACGCCCCTTAGTCTCCCAAACACAACCAATCGAAATTTTGAGATATCCATTTTGTTCAGCGTTGTTGATCTAAAGATATAAAATATCTTTTTTAGGAGGACACCCCCCCCCCCTACAACCCTTGGTGCAAGGGTTGTAAGTTGTGTCCTGGGGGCATATAAGGTTTTTTATAGAAGGCACTGTCATAGAAACATCAAAAAATGCTCATTCGATTGGAAATTGAAAGGGCTAGTGCCCTTTTTTATAGTTGAAAGTTATTGGAGGGCAACTAGCCCCCCCGCCACGCCCATCATTCCCCCAAACACAACCAATCAAAATTTTGAGATAGCCATTTTGTTCAGCGGAGTTGATTTCCAGATAGAAAATATATTTTTTAGGATGACCCTCCCCCACAACCCTCGGGGCAAGGGGTTTAAGTTATGCCATGGGGGCATATAAGGTTTTTATAGAAGGCGTTGTCACAAAAACTTCAAAAAAGGCTCATGCGATTGTAAATTCAAACGGTTAGTACCCGTTTTAATAGTCGAAAGTGATTGGAGGGCAACTCGCCCCCCCCCCCCCCGCGCCCATCATTCCCCCAAACACATCAAATCAAAATTTTGAGATAGCGATTTTGTTCAGCGTAGTTTATTTCCACTTAGAAACTATCTTTTTGAGAAGGGCACTCCCCTAAAACCCTCGGAGCAAGGGTTTTAAGTTATGCCCTGGGGGCATATAAGGTTTTTATAGAAGGCATTGTCGTAGAAACTTCAAAATAGACTCACTCGACTGGAAATTAAAAGGGCTAGTGCCCTTTTTAATAGTCGATAGTTATTGGAGGGCAACTAGCCCCCCCTCCCTCCCACGCCCATCATTCCCCCAAACACATCCAATCAAAATTTTGAGATAGCCGTTTTTTTCAGCGTAGTTGCTTTCCAGATAGAAAATATGTTTTGAGGAGGACACTCCACCACAACCCTCTGGGCAAGGGTTTTAAGTTATGGCCAGGGGGCATACAAGGTTTTTATAGAAGGCATTGTCATAGAAACTTCAAAAAAGCTCATTTGATTGGAAATTCAAAGAGCTAGTGCCCTTTTTAATAGTTGAAAGTGATTGGACGGTAACTAACCCCCCTTTCACGCCCACCTTTTAATAGGCAGCGCGCTAGCGCTGTCTAAGTAAAGAACGATGTGGGCACAATGTGTTGTTTTTTGGGTTTTTTTTCCATACCCGGGCACTTCGTATCGAAGGAGTCGTCGTAGAAACTTCTAAAAGGGCTCACTCGATTGGAAATCGGAGTGGCTAGTGTCCTTTTTAATAATCGAAAGTGATTTGAGGGCAACTAGCCCCCCCCCCCCCACGCCCATAATTCCCCCAAACACATCCAATCAAAATTTTGAGATAGCCATTTTGTGCAGCGTAGTTGATTTTCTGATAGAAAATATCTTTTTGAGGAACACACTCCCCCAAAACCTTTGGGGCAAGGGTTTTAAGTTATGACCTGGGGGCATATAAGGTTTCATAGAGGTTGTTGTCGTAGAAACTTCAAACCAGGCTCTTTCGATTGGAAATTCAAATTGCTTGTGCCCTATTTAATAGTTGAAAGTGATTGGGGGGCAACTAGCCCCCCCCCCGCCACGCCCATCATTCCCTCAAACGCATCCAATCAAAATTTTGAGATAGCCATTTTGTTCAGCGTATTTGATTTCCTGATAGAAAATATCTTTTTGAGGAGGACACTCCACCACAACCCTCGGGGCAAGGGTTTTAAGTTATGCCCTGGGGGCATATAAGGTTTTTATAGAAGGCATTGTCGCAAAAACTTCAAAAAAGCCTCATTCGATTGGAAATTCAAACGACTTGAGCCCGTTTTACTAGTCAAAAGTAATTGGAGGGCAACTAGCCCCTCCCCGCACCCATCATTACCCCAAACACATCAAATGAAAATTTTGAGATAGCCATTTTGTTCAGCGTAGTTGATTTCTAGATAGAAAATATGTTTTTGAGGAGGACACTCCCCTACAACCCTCGGGGCAAGGGTGTTAAGTTATGCCCTGGGGGTATATGAGGTTTTTATAGAAGGTATTGTCGTAGAAACTTCAAGAAAGGCTCATTCGATTGGAAATTCAAAGGGCTATTGCCCTTTTAATAGTCTAAAGTGATTGGTGGGCACCTCGCCCCCCCCCCCCGCCCCACGCCCATCATTCTCCCAAAAGCATCCAATCAAAACTTTGAAATATCCATTTTTTTCAGCGTATTTGATTTCTAGATAGAAAATATTTTTTTGAGGAGGACATTCCCCCACGACCCTCGGGGCAAGAATTTTAAGTTATGCCCTGGGGGCATATAAGGTTTTATAGAAGGCGTTGTCGTAGAAACTTCAAAGAAGGCTCATTCAATTGGAAATTCGAACGGCTAGTGCCCGTTTTAGTAGTCTAAAGGGATTTGAGGGCAACAAGCCCCCCCCCCCCCACGCCCATCATTCCCCCAAACACATCCAATCAAAATTTTGAGATAGCCATTTTGTGCAGCGTAATTGATTTCCAGATAGAAAATATGTTTTTGAAGAGGACACTCCCCTACAACCCGTGAGGCAAGGGTGTTAAGTTATGCCCTGGGGTATATAAGGTTTTTATAGAAGGTTTTGTCGTAGAAACTTCAAAACAGGCTCATTCGATTGGAAATTCAAAGGGCTAGTACCACTTTTAATAGTCGAAAGTGATTGGAGGGCAATTAGCCCCTCCTCCCACGCCCATCATTCCCCCAAACACATCCAATTAAAATTTTGAGATAGCCATTTTGTTCAGCGTACTTGATTTCCAGATAGAAAATATCTTTTGAGGAGGACACTCTCCCAAAACCGTCAGGGCAAAGGTTTCAAGTTATGCCCTGGGGGCATATAAGGTTTTTATAGAAGGCGTTGTCGTAGAAACTTCAAAACAGGCTCATTAGATTGGAAATTCAAAGGGCTAGTACCCTTTTTAATAGTCGAAAGTGACTGGAGGGCAACTGGTCCCCCCACGCCCATCATTTCCCCAAATACATCCAATTAAAATTTTGAGATAGCCATTTTGTTCAGTGTAGTTGATTTCCAGATAGAAAATATGTTTTTGAGGAGGACACTCCCCCACAACCCTCAGGGCAGGGATTTTAAGTTATGCCCTATGGGCATATAAGGTTTTTATAGAAGGCGTTGTCGTAGAAACTTCAAAACAGGCTCATTCGATTGGAAATTCAAAGGGCTAGTTCCATTCTTAATAGTCGAAAGTGATTGGAGGGGAACTCATCCCTCCCCACGGCCATCATTCTCCCAAACACATCCAATTAAAATTTCTAGAGAGCCATTTTGTTCAGCGTAGTTTATTTCCAGATTGTAAATACGTTTTTGAGGAGGACACTCTCCCACAACCCTCAGGGCAAGGGTTTTAAGTTATATCCAGGGGAATATAATGTTTTTATAGAAGGCGTTGTCATAGAATATTAAAAAAAAGCTCATTTGATTGGAAATTCAATGGGATAGTGCCTTTTTTAATAGTTGAAAGGGATTCGAGGGCAACTATCCCCCCCCCCCCCGGCCATCATTAACCCAAACACAACCAATCAAAATTTTGAGATAGCCATTTTGTTCAGCGTGGTTGATTTACAGATTGAAAATATGTTTTTGAGGAGGACACTCCCCCACAACCCTTAGGGTAAAGGTTTTAAGTTATACCCAGGGGACATATAATGTTTTTATAGAAGGCGTTGTCGTAGAAACTTCGAAAAAAGCTCATTCGATTGGAAATTCAACGGGCTTGTGCGCTTTTTAATAGTCGAAAGTGATTGGAGGGCAACTAGCCCCCCCCCCCGTGGCCATCATTCCCCCAAACACATCCAATAAAAATTTTGATGAGGAAGATATTCCACCAAGACCCTCTGGGCAAAGGTTTTAAGCTATGTCCTGGGGGCATATAAAGTTTTTATAGTAGACGCTATTACAGAAACTTCAGCGAAGTGCTCATTTAATTTGAGTTCTAAAGTGCTGGTGTCCTGATTAACAATTAAAAGTGATTGGTAATATTTTTTTGTTGTTGTTGTTGTTTAGACCAGGGCACTTCGTATCGAAGGAGTTGTCGTGGGAACTTCGAAAGGGGCTCATTCGCTTGAAAAGAGAAAGGGCTGGTGCCCTTTTTAATATTCGAAAGTGATTGGAGGGCAACTAATCCCCCTCCCACAACCACCCACCCAATTTCCCCATATTTTTAAAAAATAAATGTTGCCTCAAGATTAAATCAAAATGCAGTGTGGTAATGCTAATTCCCAATAAGCTGTCTCAGAAGTATCCAAAGAACAACTGAGGGTATTATATTAAAACTTTCGAGGCTACTTCTGCCTTTAAAAATTTAACCAATCAAAATAGTGTTAGCGTATCCAAGCCATAAAAGAGAATAATCAGATTTTTTTTGCGAATGGTATCAAGTGTTCAATTTTAGGTCGACAAGAGGTGAGGTATTTAACTAAGTTAAACAATACTATTGGTCTCCAGATTTTTATAATGGTGTATGTTGTTAAAAATTGCTGAAAATTTTTCTCCAGCATACAAATAGCAGGTCAAACTATAGTCTTGAAAAATGAAAAGATTTAAAGTGTTATTTTCTTTTCCCCTGAAAAGACTGTGTCGATATAAAACAAACAGAAATGACAAAAAAAAAACTTTTCCACAAAACAAGTTTTTCAAAGAAAATTAAAGAACTCAATTAAACAAAAAATGAACAAAAATAAAATCAAAGAATCTAGCAAGCTAAAATCTATCACAAATCAGCATCGATAAATAAATGAAACCAAAAACGAACAGAAATTAAAATAAATAACCGAGTAAAACTCAAAACGAGCAGAAATTAACATAAGTTGGGCGCAAAACCCCTATGCCTTTCCAAGGCCAGAAAAAAACTTGCACTTTACTGAAAAAAATATAAATGTTTTCACTTTTATAACTTTCATAAATCAAATAATTCTAACATTTTGATTTCTAAATATTAGTATATGTATATTAAACTGACAATGCACATGCATTTGTATTTTTTTCAGTAAAGTGCAAATTTTGTTCTGGCCTTGGGAAGGCATAGGGTTTTTACGCCCAACTTATGTTAATTTCTGCTCTTTTTGAGTTTGACTCGGTTATTTATTGTAATTTCTGTTCTTTTTGGGTTTCATTTATTTATCGATGCTGATTTGTGGTAGTTTCTAGCTTTGTAGATTATTTTATTTTATTTTTGATCATTTTTTGTTTAATGGAGTTCTTTACTTTTCTTTGAAAAACTTATTTTGTGGAAAAAGTTTTTTTTAATTAATATCAAGAAGAAATGCTTCTCCTTAAGCTGCTTTCCATGCAAAAATAGGCTTGAACACACGATCTAGGTAGGGTTAGTATTTTCGTAAAG
Source organism: Artemia sp. Qi Xiang Cuo (assembly GCF_049724085.1). NCBI lineage: Eukaryota > Metazoa > Arthropoda > Branchiopoda > Anostraca > Artemiidae > Artemia > Artemia sp. Qi Xiang Cuo. Next base: position 61,878,531 of record NC_142807.1, on the reverse strand, counting down.
TGGGTGGGATTAATTTCCCATTGAAAATTAACAGAAATAGACGGGTTGTGTTAAAATAGATATGAAATGGAAACATTAATGTAATAGACCATATCAATTTTGAAATTTTTCTCGCATGGTTTTGAGTGATTTGCATGGGGGAACACAGAATTATATAAATATGGACTTTTCAAGGGATACAGATCAGGATTCGTTTTTAATTCTTATTAATAAAAAAAACAATAAAGCTTTAAAATAAAATAATAATAAAAAACAATAATCATAAAATACTAATAAATAAAATAATCATAAAAAAAATCGGTACTCTTCTATTAAACGAACTCTTTTATCTACGGCAATACACACCAGTCACGAAATAGACTGAGACGCGTGATGAAAACAGGTTTACACTGCCTTCTGCGATATAAACAAAGGGAAGAACTGTATTTAAATGGTTGTTTTGTTGGGGTGGTATGCTTTGCCGCCCCCTCCCCTAATTTGCAAATATATAGCCCAAATTTGTTTCTAAACTATTATATATTCATCCTATATTATTTTATTTCAATAGCATTAACCAAAATAGCATTATATAAAAATTTTCAAACTCTAGGCGTCAATTTTTCCCATCCGATTGGCATCCCTGTTAAGTTTTATTTAATATAAGGTTTCTACTACAGTGCTGCCAATAATTTTTCAGATTTTCTGGATATTCTTAATCAAACACTGCTATTTTTTTAATTTTTAATTAAAAATTCTGTCGCTGTTTTAAACGTAAGGAAAATATATATACGAATTTTACATAGAGAAGAATTTCCACCAGAATGGGGGGAAATTTGTCCGCCGAATTTTTTCAATGGACAACATACTTTTCTTTATTTTTGTTTTTTTGAAATGAAAAGAAAACCCAAAGCAGACTTTGTGGATGCCATGTGTCACTTTATAGTTGCCTTAGAAAGTCAAATTTATAAAGAACAATTGAATATAAAATTTAGTGTATAAATAAGGGCATAATGGGCTCTTTATGATGTCCATGTGTCCGACCCAGCCTTTCCATTCCAAAAATATCATACAAATTGCACTTTTAGTGTACCATTCGGCACTTTATGGACGGCCTTCTGGAGTCCTTGAACATGAGTCCATTATGAGTCCTTGAACACCTCTCCATGATGTTCCAGTGCCTAAATAACGACGAAAAAACACAAGAGGACGTATAACTGCTGCTCAAGTAAAAAAAGTTATTTTTCCTTGGTTCTCAGTGAGGGGGGTTGAAATTTTCTTGATTAAGGTTGCAACAATGGTAATTCAAAGAAATTTTCTTTTTGGTTTGTTAAGATGTCATTTTCAAATCACATGCAGCTTAAGGACGTGATGCACGGGGCTGTTGGAATAGTCCGTAGTTCTACTGCTAGATTTTGTCTCCTATGATAGGTGCAGGATTTGCAGGAAGTCGAAGGGAGATATGCACTTTAATATTAACGGCAAAGAATCCAAGCTTATTAAATTTACGTTCTTATTAATATTTGGATCTCTTGGATTTTTTTTTCCAAGTTTATTATTAATATCAGTCATAATAGACATTTTTCCGCTTGGTGAAAGATTCCAGCCCCGGTCTTCAGACTTCAAACTTTCAGACATACCAGTTTCCATCCCAAGATTTTGAGAGAACCAGTATATATTATTATTTAAATCTCTCTTAACATTTTGGTGTTCATTTGTGTGTGAGTATTGCCGAAATTAAGATTCCGGCTTGTCACCCCCCTCTGGTCTCACATGGGGTGTTAACAGAGAACTTAATTATATTGTTTTTTATTTTGAACTCACTTTTTGTTTCCATAGACTTGGATTAATAGGAAACGACCTTGTAATCTATCTAATACTGGACAAATTAGGATTTTGGTTGTTCACCCTCTTCTGTTTTCGCTTAGGGTGTTTATGGGGTACTAAAGGACTGAATTTTTCAATTCTTATATCATTTTTGATTTCCTTGGACTTAAATAAATAAAGGCTGTCCATTGAATCCAGAAAATGTTGCAGAAATTTAAATTCGAGAGTCCCCCCTTCCTCCTCTTCCCCCACTTTTCCCCGAAAAAAGGAATTTTTCTGAACTGCCAAACTTTGTTGAGCTAGAATTTGTTATTAGGGATGTGCTGAACATTTCAGGGTAAAAAATATTTCTGTCGCTAAAACACCGAGGTTTGGCCTATTTTTTGTTGTTTTACCTGGACTAGTAATTAAAATAAGCCTACTTGTGTATTATACCGCAAATACTCAAGAAGTGAAGTTAGGTTTATTCTTTTGAAAAATAGCAAAACATGATGAAAATATAATACTTTAGAAAAAAATGTGGGCTATATATTTGTACATAAGAAGGGGGGGAGGGGTAACCTAACTCCCACCCCTAATGTGCAAATATATAGCCCAAATTATACAATTCCAATGTATTCTGTCACCCGCCACTTGTTTTCCACTGAGCGTAAACTAATTGTTTCTTAATACAGACAGACAAAAAGGTCTGTTCTCGAGTTTTACACAGGGTAAACTTGAATATTTTCGGTATATTACACAAGTACCAAAATAAGACCTTAAATTGGCAATCGAAAGGCTTTGAAAGAGAAAAAAAAAATTCCTAAGTCATTAGAAATTCATCTGGGCTGTGAAGTGTGAGGAATTGCCTAAGGTTTCAGGGTATGGTAGTAAATACATCTCTTTTTTAAAAGTTTTTTTCACCACCATGAAAAAAAATTTAAGCGGTAAAAAAATCCAACACGATAACCACATATAGAATATCTATTTGGGAGGGCTTAGAGTAGAGATCCCTATGTATTCCATTCTATATATTGTAAACTCTGCCTCCCCTTCCTTCTACTCCATATAGTCATTTTAGTAGCTTTTCTTCTGTGATTTCCACTATTGAACTTCTGAAACTTAAACCGGACAACTCTACTCATAATTTCAAAATTAAAACATATTGTAATTTAAAATTTTGTACACTAAGCTTAAGCTTAAAATATTATATTCTGTTCATCCCCATTTGATTTTCAAAAACAGATTAACCCACAAACTAATTTTAATCAGCTTGGATTACTCGACCCCTTATTCTTTAAACTAAATTATTGATAGTTCTTTTTAAACCCACAAACTAATAAATCAACAAACGCATAAACCCACAAACTAACTAATTTGAGCTAAGAGTATTCGACCCCTCATCTATTAAAATAAATTATTGATAATTCATTTTGAAGTCCTGTAATGACTCTATTTTCAATATTTTGCTAAAATATTTTTTATGACTAAAAATGTACAATAAACAGGAACCATGCTAAATTTACAATTAGGAATATTTGAGGTTGTTTGTGCTGGTTAAATAAAGAACAAAAGCAGTTTATTTAATTCTACGAAAATGTATATACTATCCTGGCAAAAGTTATCTTCTGAAGAATTCCTATTACTGTATCTGTTATTTCAATTTTTGAAGGGTTTTACTGATTGTGAAGTTCTCGAAGAGAAATCACTCTTAGCAAACCCGAAAAAACAATTATTTACCTATTCCTTGTATTATTAAGCGATTTTATTAAAATAGTGTGGTGTCACGGTGTGTGAGATCAAAACGTTTACGCAACATTTTAATTTAAAAGCAATTGATGAAAATAGTCCCTTTATGAGAGACTTAGAGGGATTTCATGCTGTTATTGGTTTCTTGAAATTTGGCTGCTTCTCATTTAAATTAAAGTAAAAACTGTTTTGATTATAACCATCACCCTTTCAACCAGTTTTTTTTCGTAATTTCCGTTTCACGACTGAAAAGGCATCCCTGGTACGAGCCTGCTATTTCTCAGCATCAAATCTGGTCTTTAACTATGTTAGCTATCACGTTTTTCTAAGTTTTTAGAAACAAAAGTATTAGCTTAAAAGCTGCTAGATCATAATTTTCCAAAACCCACTGACCCTCCCTTTCTTCTTGCGGTTGATTTACAATAATGGAAAAGAGCCAATCCATTTGTGACGCGCTAAATGAACTCTATGCAACCAATTATTAAATTGTCCACTGTATCATTTTTTTTTCATTCTGACAATAATTTCGATCGATTAGTTTTTAGGGATGTGTTGAACATTTCAGGGGGAAAAATATTTCTGTCGCTAAAACGCCAAGGTTTGGCCTATTTTTTCGTTGTTTTACCTAAACTATTATATAAAATAAGGGTACTTGTGTATTATACCGAAAAAAAATCAAGAAGTGAAGTTGGTTTGATTCTAATGAAAAATACAAAAAAATGATGAAAATATAATACTTTAGAAAAAAAATTGGGCTACATTTTTGCATATTAGGGGGGGTAACCCCCCCCTTAATGCGCAAATATATAGCCTAAATTATATAATTCCAATGTATTTTCTCACCCACCCCTTGTTTTCAACTTAGCGTTAACTTTGTTTCTTAATACAAACAGATAAATAAGGTCTTTTCTCAAGTTTTACACAGCGTAAACTTGAGTGTTCGCGGTATAATACACAAGTACATAAATAAAACCTTATATTGGCCGTCGAAAGGCTTTGAAAGAGAAAACATTCCTAAGTCATTAGAAATTCATCTGGGCTGTGAAGTGCGAGGAATTGCCTAAGGTAGCATGGTAGTAAATATATCTCTTTTTCGAAACTTTTTTTTCACCACAATGAAAAAAAAAAGATTAAAACGATTTTAAAAAATCCAACACAATAACCACCTATAGAATATCTATTTGGGAGGGCTTAAGGTAAAGATCCCTATTTATTCTAATCTATGTATTGTATACTCGATCCCCCCTCCCTCCATCCCATGTTATCTTTCTAGTAGTTTTCCTTCTGTGATTTCCGCTATTAAACTTCCAAAACTTAAGCCAGACAACTTCACTTGTAATTCTAAAATTAATTTATAATTTATATATTTATATATAATATATAATTTAATAATATATAATACCAAATTAATATAATTTAAAATTTTATGCACTAAGCATAAGCTTAAAATATTATATTCTGTTCATTCCCGTTTGATTTTCAAAAACGGATAAACTCACAAACTATTTAATTTCAGCTAAGAGTATTTAGCCCCTCATTCAGTAAACTAAATTATTGATAGTTCATTTTGAAGTCCTGTAATTGCTGTATTTTGCTAATGTACTTTTTTAAGATTAAAAATTTACAATAAACAGGAAACATATTAAATTAAAAATTTTGAATATTTGAAGTTGTTTATGCTGTTTAACTCAAAGTATAAACACATACTGAACAAGTACTGACAAAACTCTCCAAAAGTGACCCCGCGTACCTCAGCGCCTCTAGAGGGGAAATGTTGTACTACTTAATCGCTCCGAGTCAATAAATTAAATTTAATACAGCTTTTACGGAACAAGTATAATCACCGACGGAACTTGAAAAATTTAGGCGCCAGGTTCGCATAGGTATGGAATCGTCTCCGGAGACGCGGAGAAAGGGTAATTTTTTTTTTGTGTGGAGAGGATAGGTTTTGTCAGTACTTGTTGTATGTGTTTATACTTTGGTTTAACTAAAGAACAAAAGCAGTTTATCTAGTTCTACAAAAATATATATAGTAGCCCGGCATCAATTTCACAGTCTACATAATTCTTCATACCAGGATTGATGCCATCAATACTTGTATGAAGAATTATGTTATTTCAGCTGTGACATTTAACAATTTTTGAAGGGTTTTTCTGATTGTAAATTTCTTGAAGAAAATCACTAAAGTTCGAATTTTGTTCCAATTCTATAAGAATGACCCTTGAATCGCAATGACCTTTAATTAGAACAGATAGCTCTTTTGAAAGTACTAAAAGAAATTTAGCGTAAAGAGCAAGGTATTGACTATGGTGCAAACCCCCTCATATACGTAATAATTTTTGTTCATTTTAAGTTTTAATGTTGCTCATTACTTTTAGTGGAAAATCTTTTTTTTTTATTTAATTTCTGATCGCTGTTTAAACAACGCATGGAAATCTGGCATCCCCATTTATAGAAATGTCCCTTCCCCGATGAAAATATCCTCCATGGAAAGATCCTCCCACGTAATCCTCTCCGCCCAATCCATACTAGAAAAATCCCCCCTGAAAACGTCTGTATACCTCCCGATAACCAATACTAAATGTAAACAATAGGCAAAGCTCATAATTTGCAACCCTTCCCCCTTGAGCTGTGGTGGCTTAAGTCATCTTCAAAGACATAATTATTGGATTTTTTACTATGCTGAACAAAATGGCTATTTCAAAATTTTGATCGGATGACTTTGAGATAAAATGAGCGTGGGAGGGGGCCTAGTTGCCCTTCAATTATTTGGTCACTTAAAAAGGGCCCTAGAACTTTTAATCTCCGTTCGAATGATCCCTCTTGCGATGTTATAGGACCACTGGATCGATACGATCACCTCTGGGGAAAAAAAAATAAATAAACACGCATCGTGATCTTTCTTCTGGCGAAAAATACAAAATTCCACATTTTCGCAGATAGGAGCTTGAAACCTCTACAGTAGGGTTTTCTGACACGCTGAATCTGATGGTGTAATTTTCATTGAGATTGTATGACTTTTAGGGGGTGTTTCTCCCTTTTTTCAAAAATAGGACGAATTTTTTCAGGCTCCTAACGTTTGATGGGTAAAACTAAACTTGATGAAACTGATGTATTTGAAATTAGCATAAAATTTAATTCTTTTGATGTATCTATTGGTATCAAAATTCTGTTTTTTAGAGTTTCAGTTACTATTGAGTTGGGTCACTCCTTACATACAGTTCGCTACCACAAACTGTTTGATACCAGCTATGAAAATTAGACATTAAATTTAGTTATGTTCAAATAGAAAATATAAAAATGTTTTCACAGAAAAAAAAAATTAGTTTCAGATTCTGAATTTTTCGTTTAAAAACTTTCTATCTAATTTGGAAGGTTTGATGTTTATGCATTTATCACAGTAAACCTAAAATTAGCAAATTAATCTCGTTTCTTTGTAGTACTAAAGTATTTCTCTTCCGCTAAGTATTCTGATGGCAAGAATAAACCGCCCCCTTTTTTTTAGTTTCACAGATATTTGATTCTCACAAGCATTACTAGTAAAATATCTCTTACTGATTATAAGGTTACGATTATAAGGTTACGGCAAGAACAAACCGCACCCCTTTTTTTTAGTTTCACCGATATTTGATTCTCACAAGCATTACTAGTAAAATATCTCTTACTGATTATAAGGTTACGATTATAAGGTTACGGCAAGAACAAACCGCACCTCTTTTTTTTAGTTTCACCGATATTTGATTCTCACAAGCATTACTAGTAAAATATCTCTTACTTATTATAAGGTTACGATTATAAGGTTAAGACAAGAATAAACCACACACCTTTTTTTTAGTTTCACCGATATTTGATTCTCACAAGAATTACTAGTAAAATATATCTTACTGATTATAAGGTTACGATTATAAGGTTACGGCAAGAACAAACCGCACCCCTTTTTTTTAGTTTCACCAATATTTGATTCTCACAAGCATTACTAGTAAAATATCTCTTACTGATTATAAGGTTACGATTATAAGGTTACGTCAATTACAAACCGCACCCCTTTTTTTAGTTTCACCGATATTTGATTCTCACAAGCATTACTAGTAAAATATCTCTTACTGATTATAAGGTTACGATTATAAGGTTACGACAAGTACAAACCGCACCCCTTTTATTTAGTTTCACCGATATTTGATTCTCACAAGCATTACTAGTAAAATATCTCTTACTGATTATAAGGTTACGATTATAAGGTTACGGCAATAATAAACGACACCCCCTTTTTTTAGTTTCACCGATATTTGCTTCTCACAAGCATTACTAGTAAAATATCTCTTACTGATTATAAGGTTACGATTATAAGGTTACGGCAAGAACAAACCGCACCTCTTTTTTTTAGTTTCACGGATATTTGATTCTCACAAGCATTACTAGTAAAATATCTCTTACTGATTATAAGGTTACGATTATAAGGTTACGGCAAGAACAAACCGCACCCCTTTTTTTAGTTTCACCGATATTTGATTCTCACAAGCATTACTAGTAAAATATCTCTTACTGATTATAAGGTTACGATTATAAGGTTACGTCAAGAACAAACCGCACCCCTTTTTTTAGTTTCACCGATATTTGATTCTCACAAGCATTACTATTAAAATATCTCTTACTTATTATAAGGTTACGATTATAAGGTTACGGCAAGAATAAACGACACCCCTTTTTTTTAGTTTCACCGATATTTGATTCTCACAACCATTACTAGTAAAATATCTCTTACTGATTATAAGGTTACGATTATAAGGTTACGGCAAGTACAAACCGCACCCCTTTTTTTAGTTTCACCGATATTTGATTCTCACAAGCATTACTAGTAAAATATCTCTTACTGATTATAAGGTTACGATTATAAGGTTACGACAAGAATAAACCGCACCCCTTTTTTTTAGTTTCACCGATATTTGATTCTCCCAAGTATTACTAGTAAAATATATCTTACTGATTATAAGGTTACGATTATAAGGTTACGTCAAGAAAAAACCGCACCCCGTTTTTTTAGTTTCACCAATATTTGATTCTCACAAGCATTACTAGTAAAATATCTCTTACTGTTTATAAGGTTACGATTATAAGGTTACGGCAAGAACAAACCGCACCCCTTTTTTTAGTTTCACCGATATTTGATTCTCACAAGCATTAATAGTAAAATATCTCTTACTGATTATAAGGTTACGATTATAAGGTTACGGCAAGAACAAACCGCCCCCTTTTTTTAGTTTCACCGATATTTGATTCTCACAAGCATTACTAGTAAAATATCTCTTACTGATTATAAGGTTACGATTATAAGGTTACGGCAAGAACAAACCGCACCTCTTTTTTTTAGTTTCACGGATATTTGATTCTCACAAGCATTACTAGTAAAATATCTCTTACTGATTATAAGGTTACGATTATAAGGTTACGACAAGAATAAACCACACCCCTTTTTTTTAGTTTCACCTATATTTGATTCTCACAAGTATTACTAGTAAAATATATCTTACTGATTATAAGGTTAAGATTATAAGGTTACGTCAAGAAAAAACCGCACTACGTTTTTTTAGTTTCACCAATATTTGATTCTAACAAGCATTACTAGTAAAATATATGTTACTGTTTATAAGGTTACGATTATAAGGTTACGGCTAGAACAAACCGCCCCCATTTTTTTAGTTTCACAGATATTTGATTCTCACAAGCATTACTAGTAAAATATATCTTACTGATTATAAGGTTACGATTATAAGGTTACGGCAAGAACAAACCGCACCCCTTTTTTTTAGTTTCACCGATATTTGATTCTCACAAGCATTACTAGTAAAATATCTCTTACTGATTATAAGGTTACGATTATAAGGTTACGGCAAGAAAAAACCGCACCCCTTTTTTTTAGTTTCACCGATATTTGATTCTCACAAGCATTACTAGTAAAATATCTCTTACTGGTTATAAGGTTACGATTATAAGGATACAGCAAGAACAAACCGCACCCCTTTTTTTTAGTTTCACCGATATTTGATTCTCACAAGCATTACTAGTAAAATATCTCTTACTGATTATAAGGTTACGATTATAAGGTTACTGCAAGAACAAACCGCACCCCTTTTTTATAGTTTCACCGATATTTGATTCTCACAAGCATTACTAGTAAAATATCTCTTACTGATTATAAGGTTACGATTATAAGGCTACTGCAAGAACAAACCGCACCCCTTTTTTTTAGTTTAACCGATATTTGATTCTCACAAGCATTACTAGTAAAATATCTCTTACTGATTATAAGGTTACGATTATAAGGTTACTGCAAGAACAAACCGCACCCCTTTTTTTTTAGTTTCACCGATATTTGATTCTCACAAGCATTACTAGTAAAATATATCTTACTGATTATAAGATTACGTTACGGTTAGACAATCAGTTTTAGTAAATTTTGGGACCAAAATAGTTTGGGGTCCCCTCCCCTCCCATTGTTTAGATTTAGTCCGAACTCCAAAAAAGCACAGCTTTGAAACTTATTATCGCTTACTACCCAGCTGGGAATGAATGTTATCACACAAGAACAATATAATAAAAAGATTTTGGTTTTTATCACGGTACGTCGAGAATGAAAAGGCTCATTTATTTGTATTGGTTAGAAAAATATGATTGTCAGTTCAAATATTTTGAATGAGGATCATTTAAATAAAATAGTCATAATTAACATCCAGCTATATTTGTTGTAGACTAAAATGTATTTTTTCTTGGGAAAGCAGAACAAGTGATGGTAACACAGTGATGCTAAATTAGAAGCATTTAAGTTGTACCGTAATATGCTGAAATAAATTTTTCGGAGAGCTAAACCAGTATATTTTACAAAGAGATTTGTTGATTAAAAAATATAAAGAAGACGTGGGACGTGATTAAGGAAGTTAGTCGGCCATCCAGAAAACTAGAAGGTCTCCCTAAGTCTCTCATGCTAGACGATCAACTTTTCACTGAAAAAGGCCAATTACGACACCATATGAACAAATTCTTTGCGGAGATAGGGAAAACAAGGCTAATAGCGTTTCCTACTGCTCTGTGTCACAGTCTCGAAAGCAGTTCCTAGGCACCCCGTGCTTGAAATCAATGGTTCTTGAGGATGTTTTGGTGCAGTAACGTTACGGTGCAGTAACTGTTAACTACGTTACGATGCAATTACAAATATTGTTTTGTCTTTAAAGAATTCTTCAGCAGGTTTTGACAAAATTTCTGCTAAAGCAATTAAACATATCCTTCCATCGATTATCACCCCACTTTGCCATTTGATTAATAGGTCATTTCAACTAGGAGTATTTCTCCAACGTCTTAAATTATAGCGTGTGATAGCTCTCTTTAAAGGAGGTGACCGTGAAGATCCTGGGAACTTTAGGCCGATCTCTCTTTTGTAAGTATTCTCTAAGATATTTGAAAGGCCAATGCTCAAACGTCTGGTGAGATTTCTTGAAACAATTTTTTTCCATCAGCATCAGTTTGGGTTTCACGCAAAGTATTCAACAGAACATGCTTGTAATAAACTTCTTCAGTTTATAAGAAGATCATCATATTCTAGTCTTATTCCTGCAGCCATTTTTCTTGATGTAAAGAAAGCTTTTGACAGCCTTACACACAAGATCCTCATTGGTAAACTTTCTCATCATGGTGTGCGTGGGGAAGCATTGTCTTGGTTCTCTTCATACCTCATTGATAGATCTATCGCAACGGAAGATACAGACAAACAAGTTCCAATTGAATACAGAGTAACCCAAGGTTTTATTCTTGGGCGAACCCTCTTCCTGATCTGTGTGAACGACCTCTATAGACTTTTTAACACCCCAATTACCATTGTTTGCTGTGGATTGTGTCAAAACTTTTTACTCTCAGACTGCGTCGGCGTTCACATCTGATAGTCGAGAAGAATAAGTAGCAGTTGCAGATGACACTACTCTAGGTTCTACAGCTCTGGATGAGTCATCAGTTATTCTAAGGCTTCAAGAAATGATTGAGAAGATACTCAATTGGTTTGACATAAATCAACTAGCTTTAAATGTAAAAAAGTCGTACTTTCTTTTTTTTTTCCCGTACAGGTGTGAGCTGCTCCCCGAATCGATATGTGCGATTCCTGGGTGTTCTTTTGGATGAAAATTTATCGTTTAAGTGGCACGTTCAAGTAATAAGAGTGAAAATTTCCCGTGGACTTGGAATCATCCGAAAATTAAAGTGTTTATTTCCTTTTCCTATACTCCGTCTTTCATATTTGTCTCTCATTTTCCATTATATGTTAGTGTTCGTCTGTGTGGATGTCTACATTTCCTTCTGTACTTGCTCACATTCATGTTCTTCATGAGAAAGCAGTAAGACTTCTCCAGTCGACTGCGCACACTCCTGTCGATCTCTTTAAGATTAAAGATATTTATGTTATATCTCTATCTTCATTGGCATATCAATTCTTCCATGGAGATCTCCCATGTTGTTTTTCTGGACTACTTAAACTAGTAGGGGAAGTAAATTTGTATACAGTTCGAAACTGGGAGAATGTGATGATTCCGGCTACTCCCTCGGTTCGTTCAGACTTTGGTCTGGTCGTGACTGTGGGGTGTGCTTGGAACTTGGTTTGTGCTGAGATCCGTCAGTCACGAATACTGCTCCTTTAAGAGACATACGAAAAGTTTCTTATTAAAGGTAAATATTAAATAATTTTTTGTTGTTTTATGGTTTAATTTTTTTTTTTGGGGGGGGGGGGTGTTATGTTGGCGTTGGATCCTCGATGATGTAGAAAATTTTAAATTGTTTTTTTTATTGTCGGGTGATAGGAGGGTCGCTGTTCTGTGTGGACGGTCGGTGAGTTGATTTCTTTTCCTTGTGGATTTATAAATTAGACATGGTTTAGTATATGTATGCCAAGTTTTAACATTATTCATTTATTCTATGTCGTTTCCCAAATAACGAGCCATTGAGCCCTTTGGGATATTGTTTTTGTTATTGTTATTTTATGGAAATAAATGGAACTTGAAATTGAACTAGTCAAGTTTATGGGGCAATCAGACCCAGCCATAGAACGTCGGCTTATCCCAAAGCTTCTTCTATTTTTCATATAGGTTACATTTCTCAATTCTAACCCCCCTCTCCCAGTCAGTGTCATTACTAGCCAAAATATTTGGGGCGGGGGGAGGAGCAAGAGATTTTACCGACTGGCTGGCAATTTTTACCGACTGTTTTTGTCAATATAATTAGCATAATGTCCTTTTCGAATACAATACGTAAAATCACAGCAAAAAATGCTGATTATTCAACCAAATAGTAAGTTGTGACACCATCTGTAAAATCACGGCAGGAGTCAGTAAAACTGCGGCGTTTACCGATCAAGTTCGAAATTTCTGTAGATGACATGTCAATATTTTCGTGGTCTTTAATGAACTGAACAAAAAATGTTAGTGGCGTCGGAAAAATCGTGCCGCAAAGCGCCACAATTTGACCGATTTCTTTGTTTACTGAGTGGCCAAAAACACTGGGGGGCTTCCTCCCTACCCCCCCCCCATACGTGACGGCCCTGCTCCCAATTAAGACTTGCTTTTATCCTTATTTAATGTGCCAATTGTCTGTCATATTTTACAGTTGTTACTAAATGAACTCAGGCTATAAACATCAATGCGGAACCAAAGGAAACCGTGGAACCAAAATCAACTTTGGAACCGTTAAATCTTAGCTGTTAAAAAGTTCCGTTGGATTTTCTGCTATATTTTTTTATTTCGTTGGATTTTCAGATTCTTCTTTGGACTTTAATCTCGTTAGATTTTGTTAGCCAATCAAACTATTCCTTATCTCTGGGGGAAAAATAGCTCCGCCTATTTAAAAGCAGGCTTAATAATACTGAGCAGAAAATATACAAACTAGAAAGTGAAATTTTCGAAGAGACATTTAACTCCACCTTTCAAAAACCTATTGTTCCTTTTGTTAGAAATATTTAGCCAGTAAAAGGAATAAAAAACATTGGATTCACGACATTCTACAAGTAAACTCTCTGTTTCTCTGTCGTCACACTCTATTGATAATATGACAAACCTCTGTTTGGAAAGTACAAAATAGATGACACAGGTATGGGTGCTTAGTGCCAAGTGCCAGAACTTTGCGCTCAATAAGGGTGCATTCCACGTCATCATCCTCAAGTACGACGTCTTTTTTCAGGCATTTGATGGCGTAATAACACTCAGTGTTCTTAAGCTCTGCTAATAGGACCTGAAATATATGTCTTATAGTTATACAGGAACACGTGGATTTGTTTCCCTAGTTTCCCCTTGTTTATAGTTAAATACACTTAATAAAGACAAATAAATTGAAATAAAATTAATAACCTCTTCTGTAGGAGAATGAGACGGCTAGAGACAATAAGACACACGAACTAGCAAAACTCGCACTTTTATCAAGAAAGGATTATCTAAGAAATTAAACGAAACATTTTTAAAACGAAGTATACTTCTCTTGTTGCAAACTAGCTACTTAATGATTTTATTTCTTTCTGTATTGGCAACACTGCTTTTTCTAGGGCGGACTAATAGCCCAAATTTGGAATGCATTTCGGTTGCTCTGATTTGTGAAACCCCTGAATAGGCCCAAAATTTCTTTCGTCTCTGAGAAGTTTGTAATTTAAAAGACATGTAGGCAGGACTGGGTAGACCTGAATGAAAACAAAATATTTCAAAGGTCTGATGTTGCTACATAAGACGCCTGAAACTGGGCAAACAGATTTTTTGCTCCTCAGATTGACTTAGAACGACAGGGCATGCAGATAAAGACAAGGGGGCCTAAAGGACGGTAAAAACGTTTCCTAAGGACATTGAAGAGAAAAGCTACTTGAATAAATATCCATTGATTCTTGAGCCCAAAATAGACCCATACTTGTTTTGTCCACAGTCAGTTAGTGACTTAATGGATATTTATTGCATTTTGGAAATTTTGAAAAGTAGGTGTTATTTAGATATAAATGTTATATGTTATTTATATGTTATATTAGATATAAATATTATATGTTATATAAATGTTATTTAGATATAAATAATTGGATGGTTCGTTCGGGTAGGTTTGAATCATCTTGAAGATTTTCTTGAATAATCAGTTTTAGTGTTTTGTCAGTTTACATTTGTTGTTGTACCTTTTTTTGTTGGTTTGTTGTGTCTCACCATGGCCCAATAGGGTTTCCTCTGAATAAATCTGTATATCCACCCTCGGTCGTACAATTCTAAGATGAAAGAAGTGGGCAGTATTAACTAGTGATGGGATAACCATAAAATGTGCAAAATATTGATTTCTCTGATATGTGTAAAACTTTCCAGTGAAGTAGACTGGACCATGGGAAAGTAAAATTACACAGACTCTCAAATCATATAGATAATGGTACCAAGAGGAGCAGCTATTATTTTAGAGGCAACCCCCCTTTATATATGTAATAATGAGAGATTTTATATAATTAAAGATTTATATAATTAAAGAAATTATTCCGTATATGAATTATCATGTATAATTTCTCCTCCTTAATTCTAAAGTTTTTTATTGTTTTAAAAGGTAGAGTTGTGAGGAAGATTAAAAAAAAGGGAAAAAAAAGGGGTGGGGACGGGGCTAAGCTGCCCTCTAAACTTTTTCGTCACCTAAAAAGGGCACTAGAACTTCTAATTTTCGTGTGGATGAGCCCTCTTACGATATTATAGGACCACTTGGTCGATACAATCACCCCTAAAAAAAAAACAAAAACAAATAAACGAGCATTCGTGATCTTTCTTCTGGTAAAAAAAAATAATACAAAATTCCTAATTTTCGCAGATGAAAGCTTGAACCTTCTACAATAGGTTTCTCTGATACGGTGAATCTGATGGTGGGATCTTCATTAAGCGTCTATGACTTTTAGGGGGTGTCGTCCCATTTTTTCGAAAGTAAAGCAATTATTCTCAGGCTCGTAACCTTTCATGCGTGAGACTAAACTTAATGAAACCTATATTTTTGAAATAATCATAAAAATTCAATTCTTTTGATATATCTATTGGTATCAAAATTCTATTTCTTAGAGTTTTGGCTACTATTGAGCCGGGTCTCCCCTTACTTACAGCTCGTTACCACGAACTGTTTGATATTATTATGGTACTAAGAGTAGCCTATGGTACCATAATAGTACTAAGAGGAGCCGTTATTATTTTGTAAAACCTTGATTAGTATTGTGATGGTATTTTTTCTACTGTTGTTGTTGTTATTATGAAAATTAAAACATATTTTCACTTTAATGTCTGTTTTGCTTATATAACATCTGTATAAGACATGTCTGTCTGTATATAACATGTTTTAATATGACTCTTTACTTTTCTTAAGAAGCTTTTTTTTATCGAATAAAATCAAATAAGATTTTATCAAATAAGTTGCGGTTACGATAGGGCCGAGTCGCTCCTTACTTATAGCGTGTTATCACACTCTTTGATAACTGTTACCCAGCGGAACGGACGGTGCTTTTCTACGTGGTCAACTGTATATTTTCATGTTGTGTGAATTGTATACAATATTTTTGAAGTCTGAAATTCTAAAAAGTATCCTGGCTCAATATATGACCTTACCTTACCAAAACTGCCTTTCCCAAGTACTTTCAGAAATACAAAGTCACCTGCACCATATTTTCGGAATTTTGGACGGTTTCTCGCCGGAGGCTCTGTTAAGGGCCTAGCAACTTCAGAATCTGATTCCTAAAAGAAAACAACATTAGATACTGTTTTATATTATTTAAAACGAAATGTATAAAATTATTTAAGGTTATGCTTTCTTAAAAAGTAAGAGGTATCTATCTAACAGAATATTTAGCAACATTAAACTTATATTTTGCAAATACCAAAGACAGAATTAAGTAGAACACTGTTTAAGTCTAATGATAAAAAAAATACAAACAAACACAAGAAAAAAATAACAAGGGAATTCAAGGCATTTTCGAAAAAATGTTTTTGCAGCAATTCATCGATGTTGCACACAGTCATTCTCAGAAAAGATGAATAGCAATTCAAAATCCCCGGGCCAGCCAGTGCCAAAATGGAGCCAATCCTCATCATAGACAAATAGGCAGTGTGGTCTTCGTCGCTATTTGCGTCCAATCC
The DNA here is from genome assembly GCF_049724085.1 of Artemia sp. Qi Xiang Cuo. Classification (NCBI taxonomy): domain Eukaryota; kingdom Metazoa; phylum Arthropoda; class Branchiopoda; order Anostraca; family Artemiidae; genus Artemia; species Artemia sp. Qi Xiang Cuo. The sequence continues at coordinate 61,861,858 of NC_142807.1, read as the reverse complement.
TCATCGTTCTTAGATATTAATTAAAAAAAACTTTTTCCACAAAATAAGTTCTTCAAAAAAAAGTTAAGAACTCCTTCAAACAAAAAATGAGAAAAAATAAAAACAAATAATCTACCAAGCGTGAAACTACCACAAATCAGCATCGATAAATAAATGAAACCCAAAACGAAGAGAAATTACAACAAATAACCGAGTCAAACTCGAAACGAGCAGGAATTAACATAATTTGGGCTCAAAACCCCTATGCCTTCCCATGGCCAGAACATAATTTGCACTTTACTGAAAAAAATACAAATTTTTTTACTTTTGTAACTTTAATAAATCAAATAATATTAAAATTTTGATTACTAAATATCAGTATATGTATATTAAACTGACAATGCACAACGGTTTCTTTCCCGCAAGCAGTGACTTTTTCCCGTAAATCAGGAAGGTCGCCTCATGATATTAGATGCATGTTCCACAAAATGGGTGACAAAATGTCACAAGGCAACTAAAAATAATAAAACTAGAGAAAATTCATATCTTTGGGCTTCAGCACCGGAAGAAAACAAGATAAAAAAAGAATATAATGATTGCAAAATGAAGAATATATTTTCCCAAACGCTTTTCTATTTTACCTCCCTCTATTTGCAACAATTTTTTGAATATCCTATCTGAATTTTTTTCGCATTAGACACTGTCAGCGCCCACAGTGTTTTGAGATTATTAGTAATGTGAAGACCAAGCCACCGGAAAGAAGAGACACAGGGAATAAAGAAAATAACACAGCTAAGAGGGATACTCGCACTCGAATTAAATGAAGTATATTCGCACTTATCAACGTTCAACATAAGCCCAATCCGTCTGAACTAGTATGAGATCCAGCTGACAGAATGTGAGAGCCCAGCCCTAAAACGACTGACAAGGAGAACATCATCCGCATAAGCGAGATACGAGACATCAATTCCATCAGAAATCAAAGCGAAGGCAAAGATAAAAGGATAGGAGCAATACATAACTTAACAATAGTTGCAGAAAGCACACCACCTTGACAGACCCCACGTCGAATCACCTTTGAATCAGAAACTACTCCATTAAATTTTACCCGAATAAAAGAGTTCGAATACCAGTACCGTAACAAAACAACAATAGAAAGGATAATATTGTTGGAAAAAAGGGAATAGAGTGCATGTGAGTGGACTATTCTATCGAAAGCTTTCGAAAGATCAAGAGTACAGATATGAAGAGGAGATTTATTGTTAACAGATTGCAACAGGAGGGAAGGTAGAACACGATGGGCGTGCCGACATCACAGCCTTTTTTGAAAGCCAAATTGGTTTTCACCAAAATTAACATTTTCTGAAATGAAAGGGAGAAGAATATAGTCAAAAATTTTGCTAAGATTGCACGAAACAGTAATAGGTCGATAAGAACTACACTCTGGCGAAGTTTTTCCACGCTTCAAAACCGAGGTGAGAAAACTGTCGGGAACCATAGAAGTGGATAAACACATCTGAAACAGCAGCTGAAGGTGATCTATCAAAGTTGGGCAAACTACTTTCAGATGATAAGAAGAAATTTCGTCTTGATCAACAGAGCTAGATTGCATGTTCTTAATAGCTTGAGCGATATCAACAGTAGCAATTTTCAGAACTTTCAACTACGTTGAACAAAGTGGATATCTCAAAATTTTGACTGGATGTATTTGCAAAAATGGTGGGCGTGAGAGGGGATTAGTTGCTCATCAATCACTTTCGACTAATAAATAGGGCACTAACCATTTCAATTTCATATCGAATGAGCCGTTTTTGAAGTTGGTGGAACATCGGTTTCTATAAAAACATTTCATACTTCCAGGGCAAAACATACGATGTTTGCCCTTAGGTAGGTGGGGGGGGGGAGGGGTTGTCATTCTCAAAAACCTAATTTCCAAAACTTTCAACTACGTTGAATAAATTGGTTATCTTCAAATTTTGATTGGATGTGTTTTGGGAAAAGATGGACGTGAGAGGGGGGTTAGTTGCCCTTAAATCACTTTCGACTATTCAAAACGGCACTGGCCTTTTGAATTTCCAATCGAATGAGCCCTTTTTCAAGTTTCTACGACAAAGATTTCAATAAAAACCTTAACCCTTGCCCTGAAGACTGTGAGGAGAGTGTCCTGCTCAAAGGTATAATTTTCTGAACTTTAAACTGCGTGGAACACAATTGTTATCTCAAAATTACGATGGGATACGTTTGGGGAAAGGATGGACGTGGAAGTGGTGTTAGTTTTGTTTCAATCACTTTCGACAATAAAAAAGGGCACTACCCATTCAAATTTTCAATCGAATGAGTTCTTTTTGAAGTTTCTACGACAACGCGTTCTATAAAAACCTTATATCCCCCCAGGGCATACATTACAATCCTTGCCCTGAGGGCTGTGGGGAGGGGGGGTGTCATCCTCAAAGACCTAATTTCCAGAACTTAAAACTGCGTTGAAGAAAATGGCTTTCTCAAAATTTTGATTGGATGTGTTTGGGGAAAAGGTGGGCGTGAGAGGGTTGTTAGTTGCCCTCCAATCACTTATTTCACTTATTATCCAATCAATTATTAAAAAGGGCACAAGCCACTCCAATTTTCAATTGAAGGAGCCCTTTCTGAAGCTTCTACGACAACTCCTTCGAGACGAAGTGCCCTGGTCTAAAACCAAGAAAAAAAATAATACGTTGTGCCAACATCTTTCTTTTCATAGGCAGCGCTGTCGCGCTGCCTATGATTTCGCATTTGGCATTTTGAAACACTGGATACAAGCGGTGTCTTTTGACTTATTTCAACATCCCTGACAGCATTTCCAGAAAGTTTCTACAAAACATTACTGGCGTTCCTGATAAATTTCAAATACGCGCTTTGGGCAACTGGGATGCGTGTAATTGTATTTTGACTACGATCAACATTCCCCTCAAGTCTAACTTAATATCCTTAGCTTTTTCCAAGATATTGCAGACATCCTATTTTGACAATCTGAATCAATTCTTTTGATTTAGTTCAGCATCCCAATCGACATTTTCTGAGAGTTTCAACTTAATAGTCTTAGCCGTTCCTGAGATATTGCAGCTACGCTAACTTGACGACCGGGATGCCTATAGTTGCTTCAAGCTCAACCTGCCTCACATTATTCTCTGAATTTTTAACTTAATAGCCTATCTTAAAATAATGAAGATATACCTTTTTGATATCTTGGATGCATATAGTGTATTTTGGCTTAATTTAACACCCCCTTTAGCATTCCCTAAAAATTTCCATTTAACAACTGTATCTACTTTGGAGATCAATGTAGATACACCTAGCTAATCCCTTTTGACAACCTTGACTTACCTAGCGTAATTTTGATTTAGTGTAACATCCCCCCAGCATTCCCTGAATTTTTTTTAACTCACTACCCTAGCCGTTTTTGATCTATCGTAGGTGAACCCAGATGCACCAGAAAACCCAATAAACCAGATGCACTATGCCATTTTGACAAGTAGTGTGCACTTGAACTGTTTTTATTTAGTTCAATAGATGTAGCTGTAGTAGTAAGAGTAGCTGTAGGATTTGTTATCACAGCTGCAATCGCAACAGTAGTAGTAGTCACAGTCGCAAGCAGTAGGAGTTGCAGTTGCTAGTTGTCACATCCACAGTCACAAGTAGTCGCAGTCACGAGTAGTCACAATTTCAATTAGTCATAGTAGGAGTCACCATTAGTTTCATTCGTAGTCGCAGTCAGATTAACAAGTAATCATAGTCGCAGTAGTCGGAGTAGCATGTAGCCGTAAATACTCGCAGCCATAAGTAGTTGCAGTCACAAGTGTTTACAGTCGCAAGTATTCATGGTCGCACGTTTTCACAGTCGCAAATATTCGCAGTCACAAGTAGTCGGGCTCACAAGTAAGCTCTTTTGATAACCTGGACGCACGCAGTGTCTTTTGATTTAGTTCAACATCGTCCTCAGCATTGCCATAAGTTTTAGCTTAATACCCTTAGTATTTTTGGACACACCAAGGATAAGATATTGCGCCATCTAGGATTTTGTATGTCAACAATGAGCAAATTGCCCAATTTATAGCCCTTTCTTGCGACTGTAGAGGGCTTGGCCTCTGCGAAGTCATAGTTATTAGATCTCTTGTTTATTTTGAAGAAAATGGCAATTCAAGATGTCGGGTATTGAGGCAAAGGGCATCTAACAGGGGCAGGGGCACCATTTGGGGGGGGGCAGGGGTTGGCCATTGCCCACCCTAATTTTTCTGGGGGACCCAAGCTTCCTCCCAAAAAGGCCTCTTTTTCTTTTTACAAAATATACAGGAACAAAATTAGAATTAGCAATTAGTCAAAATTTTGAAACTGCTACATTTATATGTAAATTAACTTAGATAATAATGAGATTAATTGTGTAACTGGGTCGTGCAAGGGTTGAAGTGACAGATAAGTTTCTGATTTTATTGATTCAACATCTTTCTTATGTGCTATCATGAGCAGTGTTTCTACTTCTACTAATTTTGGTAGTAGAATACTTATTTATGGACTATTCTACTTCCAAATATTAAATCTACTTATCTACTTACTTTCTACTTATTTTTGGAGGCTTAAGTTTTCGTGCCGACCAAGTATTTTGGTTTTGATTCCGTTGAATTGTAATCCTATAATGTCTTATAAAATGGAAGGGTGCAATTGTTTTTAGAAGTGGCATCTTTGTCGGGAGCGGAATCCTTGTCGGGAGCGGCAAAAAGGAAATTCGGGAAATTATACAGATCAGTTTAAATGAATGAGTTTGTTTAAAACCGTAAGACCATCCATATATAACCCATGTATTATTCGCTAAGTTCGCCAGTTTACTATCTAATATCAGTAGCTGAACAGCCATTGAGAATTCTTGAGTTAGTCAAGAGCTCGACAACGTAAATTGGTAGCATTGAAGAAGGAGAAAGAGGCAGAAAAGAAAGTTTCTCTGAACAGATGGACTAAGAAGCAAAAGCCAAGTGAACCGGCTCGGCAAGTAAGTAACCTACAGTATCTGTGTTTTATTAAGTCGTTTGTTTTTTTAGCGATATGGTGGACCAAAATTACTATTATGAAACGCGCTGGGTAGTTTATATGGTGTTAAGGGGATGCGGTACCTTAAATGTTCACCTTATCTCGCCCATTATAGACTTTTTTAGTTTGTCTGGCCAAACTATTTATAATTGATTTGGCAGTCTTGCCCTGGCTTGTAGAGCTTGGATAAGAGATTCGAATAATCGACACAAAACTAAAAGCTGATACCTACTTTCCCGGAAATCTTAGAAAAACCATATAACTTCTCGCGGTCTGTCCCAGAGATAGAGCTGTTCAGTTTTAATGAAACATATATTATCGGAAAGACTATTTTTTATTTTTTCTATTAATAGGAGTAAATTTTCTTCTTAAAGTTCAGGAAAGGACAGTCCCTCAAAATGTTCCAGCATGCCTGGTAGGAAAACGCCAAAAATCACCTCAAAGGAATTATCAGTTGACCAGCTTGGTCCCTTTGGGAACTCCCTAAGGCGCTAAAAAAAAGCTAATTCCTTTTTACTGTTGTAAAAAAGCTAATTCAGAAGTTAGGTAGCCTCTTTTACTTTCTAGTTTTCTTCTTAGATCTTTCCTTTTTTTTCTGTCATTTTAATTCTTCTTTAATAAAAGAAAAATTATAGCCCCTCTACCAATGCAGTATAGTTATCTTTAAAATTAACTAGCCTTTTACTGAAAAATAATAGGTACAAAATAATACTGGATATGCAGTAGACCTGGTTTCCGATAAATTAAATAAAAAAACAAGTTTTTTAAACTGAAAGTAAGGAACGACATTAAAACTTAAAACGAACAGAAATTATTCCGTATATGAAAGGGGCTGTCCCTTCCTCAACGCTTCGCTCTTAACGCTAAAGTTTGTTATTGTTTTAAAAAATAAAGTTGTGAGACAGAGTCAAACTTTAGCGTAAAGAGCGAGGCTTTGAGGAGGGGACAACCCCTTTCATATACGGAATAATTTCTGTTCGTTTTAAGTTTTAATGTCGCTCCTTACTTTCAGTTTAAAAAACTTTTTTTTTATTTAATTTCTGATCGTTTTTTAGTTAATACAGCTTTTATTTTGGCTCACCTAATTAAATAAGTAAACAAAATTTGCATAAAAATTTTACTTTTCTTTTGCTAAATGGATGTCTCTAAATTTGGTTATGATGTAATTTACAAATTAACTTACGTAACTAACTTCTATATTCGTATATTTTTCTTCTGGCAAAAAATACAAAGTTGCAGATTTTTGCAGATATGAGCTTGAAACCTATGTGATAGGAATTTCTGATACGCTGAATCTGACGGTGGGATTTTCATTAAAATTCTTTCACTTGTAGGGGATGTTTCCCCCCTCTTTAAAAAATCGGGTAAATTTTCTCAGGCTCGTAGCCTTTGATGAGTAATACTAAACTTCATAAAATTTATATGTTTAGAATCAGCATTATAAACCCATTTTTTTATACATTTATTGACATCAACATTCCGTTTTTAAAAGTTTCGATAACTATTGAGCCGTATCGCTTGTTTTTTTTATTGTTTTTTTTTATTACGCATATGTTATGACGTATATGAGGGGGTTCTTTCCTTAGTCAATACCACGCTCTTTACATTAAAGTTAAAAAAAATTTAATTCACAAACCCCTGAATCAAAAAGGCCGTTTAATTAGAATAGATAGCTCTTTTGAAAGCACTAAAAAAAACTATAGCGTAAAGAGCGAGGTATTGACTTGGGGGAGAACCCCCTCATATACGTAATAATTTCTGTTCGTTTTAAGTTCTAATGTTCCTTCTTACTTTCAGTTGAAAAAACTTGTTTTTTTTTAATTTAATTTCTGATCGTTTTTTAAATAATGCTTGGAAATCCGGCACCCCCTTCATAGAAATGTCCCTTACCCGAAAGAAATATCCTCCACAGAAAGATTCTCCCGAGTAACCCCCTCCTCCAGCCCCCCCCCCCCTCCAGAAGAAAATACTTCCTGAAAATGTCTGTATACTTCCCAATAACCAATAAATAATGCTGGCAAGTCCAGCGCCCCCCTTCATGGCAATTTCCCTTCCCCCATGAAAAAATCCTTCATGGACAGATCCTCCAACATAACCCCCGACCCCCCCCCCCCCCGCCACTACCAGAAAAAAACCCTCTTGAAAACTTCTGTATACTTCCCAATAACCAATACTATATGTTAACATTGAGTAAAGTTCATTACTTTTAGCCCTTCCCCCGGGGACTTCGGGGGATTAAGTCATCCTAAAAGACATAGTTATCATATTTTCGACCATGCTGAACAAAATTGCTATCTCAAAATTTTGATCGGGTGACTTCGGAACAAAAATGAGCGTGGGAGGGGGCCTAGTTGCCCTCCATTTTTTTGGTCACTTAAAAAGGGCACTAGAACTTTTAATTTCCGTTCCAATGAGCCCTCTCAGGATATTCTAGGGCCACTGGGTCGATACAGTCACCCCTGGGAAAAAAATAAATAAATAAAAAAATAAATAAACGCGCATCCGTGATCTTTCTTCTGGCAAAAAATGGAAAATTCCACATTTTTGTAGATAGGAGCTTGAAACCTCTACAATAGGGTTCTCTGATACGCTGAATATGATAGTGTGATTTTCATTAAGGTTCTATAACTTTTAGGGGGTCTTTCCCCCTTTTTTCGAAAATCAGCCAAATTTTCTCAGGCGCCTAAGTTTTGATGGGTAGCACTAAACTTGATGAAAGATATATAGTTGAAATCAGCATTGAAATCTGATTCTTTTAATGTATCTATTGGTACCAAAAATCCATGTCCTACAGTTTCGATTACCATTGAGCCGGGTCACTCTTTACTTACAATTCGCTACAACAAACTGTTTGATTTAGATTAGCGCTATGTTGTGTTGTTTTGTTCTTTTTTATTCTTCAAAGCACTATTAATTTTATGGATAATAATGCTACATGGGTTGAGGGCATAAGCCAAAGACTGTCGCTTTTTTTCTTTTCTTTCTTTTTTTTTATTGATGGAAACACAAACTTTGGCAGTGCTGTTAATTTTATGGATAACAATGCTACATCGGTTGAGGGGCATAAGCCAAAGATTGTCGTTTTTTTCTTTTCTTTCTTTTTTTCTGTTGATGGAACCACACAGTTTGGCAGTGCTTATAGCATTCGATTTGCAACAATGCCGACTGGTGATATGAAGCCGCATTCGAATTGCTGTAGTCACGCTTCACGTTTCGCCATTTGATCAAAATTATGAACCTGTTTGGCGGTCACATTATCAGTATTTCTTCTGGCTAAATGGGAGAACGTGGCAGAAAAAATGCAAATAAGCCTACAACGGAGAAGGACGTAACTGAAACTACACCAAATTGAACGCGCCTTTAGTTTATTTGCAATCTATCATAACATCCGAATCATTTATTCAAGGACTACTACAAAGGCTTTTTGCGATTTTGGTCGCTATTGCATTAGGACCAAAGTTTCTATTATTGTCTTTACGGGTAGATAAGGATCAACGCACGTATAGTCATCCGAAAAACGCCCTCTCTGGCTTTGCTGAAGTTTGCTGTTTTTTCCGAAGTTTAACATACTTTAGTAAACTTTCACAACATCGACGAGTTCTAGCATTATTTTTCCCGACCTGCTGTATCAAAAGCGGAAACTGCTACGCAGTTTGGACTTAGCATACTAAAAAAAGCAACTGTTTAAGTGTTGAATATGAGTTCAATAGTGCTTCAAAGTACAAGAGTGGCTTTTAACCATGGGGTATATCTTTCAGGTGCCTGACTCAGCTCCCGAACAATCCATTGCTGTCACTTTGGGTCCTTCAAAGGACGTGGTGGTCGATCAGACCGAGCTAGTAGATAAAGAGACGACTCAAAGAGACACTGCGCCTGTCACTGCTCAAGAGGCACACTCTGGACAAGATACGACTCGAGATGAAGAGCATCATCTTTCAAGTGGTCCTACTGATATTTCTTCATCTTCCCACGACCATCCATATCAGCCACAGCTGCTACGGTACCCTGCACAGGTTTTAGCAAACGGTAAGCTAAGACGGTCAATTTAATATTTCGTATTATGGAAAGCATCCTTGGCTTGAATACTCAGTTAAGAAAAATTCGGTTTTCTGTTTCTGCTACAGACACTTTGGCGGCACGTCAACCCTTCGCGGACAGAGATACGGGGCGGGGCCTTTCGTCGAGACCAGCGCTAGAAGATGGAAGGAAATCTTAAGGGTTCTAGAAGAGCATGCGAAAAGTGACCGCCACAGGGACAGTGCACTTTCGTGGACGAAGTTCAAAGCTATACAAGCCAAGGAGATGCAACCCATCGCATCTGTTTTGTCAACGGACAGGAATAAGGAGATGAATGAAAACAGGGAACACGTAAGGGCCTTACTGAAAGTAACGGCCGTACTGGGGCGACTGGGTACAGCCTTTCGCGGCCACGATGAGACTGAATCTTCGGCAAACAAAGGACATTTCGTCGAAATTTGCAATCTTCTCGCCGAGTATTATCCCACGCTTTTCAACAAGCTACAAAGATGATACGGCCACTATACGTCCCACGAATACCAGAACGATCTAATTTCAGTTATCGGATCTAGGCTTCGGTCTACAATAGTGCAAGAAGTTAAGCGTGCCAAATACTTTGCTGTTCTTGTCGACGAGACAAAACATAATTCGAAGAAAGAACAACTCGCCATTCTTCTGAGGTACTTCGACGTGGGAAAAGTATGAGAAAGACCAATAGGATGCTACCATATAAAAAGCCTAGATGCTGAGAGTTTAGCCAGCTTCTTTCACGACACAGTTGCGAAACTTGGTCTCGACTGGAACTATTGTGTTGCTCAGTGCTACGACGGAGCAAGGGTGATGAGCGGTTCCTTCTCTGGTGTTCAAGCGTGACTGAGAGTGAAAGCGCCACAAGCAATATACATTCACTGCCATGCGGATAGACTAAATTTTCTCATTGCAAACTGCGTTGAAGGCTTTGGGACTGTTGGCCCATTTTTTTCGTTAGTCCAAAATCTGTACACGTTCATTTCCAACAGCAACACCAGACATCAGCTTTTTGTTGAGTCCCAAAAGGCTACTCAACTGCCAGTCCTGGAATTAGAAAGGAGTGCTACGACAAGATGGTCATACTGGTATCGATCAATATCGAAGATAAGACTCCGATATGAATGTGTTCTGGCTGTACTGTGTGCAGTCAGCGAGGGAGCTGATAGTGAAGCTCCAGCAGAAGCAGCGGGGCTCCAGAGAAAAATGGAATCTTTCACAGTTATATTCCAGTTGCTCTATATGAAAGCAATTCTGAGGACGACAAAATCCCTTTCTGAGCAGCTTCAGGCAGTTGAACTGGTAATATCTAGGTCCCGCACCTTGATTCAAGCAACAAGGAAGGGAATAGCTGAACTGCGATCTGACACTTCATTTGCATCGCTTTTGGAGAAGGCAAAAGAGTTTGCTGAAGGTCTTGAAATTGAAGTACCTGACGTGAATGGACCCACGACCGGATCCTCCTCTGCGGGTCAGAAGGGGCAATCTAGAAGAACCCAAAAAATTATCAAACACCTGAAAGAATTCATGACCACTTCGACGTTAGGAAAAAACTTTGTTGAATCCGACAATAGAGCTCCAACTCTAGCGGAAGAACTGAAAAGGGAATACCTGGAGACTGTAGATCGTCTGATTGCGGAATTCGACAGACGGTTTACAGATAACCTTCCAGTGCTCAGTACACTCGAAGCTCTGGACCCCATCTCTACCAAGTTCATGGATGCAGGGCTCCTTAAGCAATTCTCTGAACTTTATTCTGAAATGGACATTGACCAGATTCTTCTTGAGGCCCAAGCTGGTATTGCCAAGCCGTTTATGCTTGAGGAGGAGGCAAAGCCGAAGAACTTCATGGACTTCATCGATAATATCGAGACACTTCCAGTGGCCTATTCAGAAATTATCAAAGTTCTTCATATTGCTGCCATACTATCTGTCACGACAGCCAGCAATGAACGCTTGTTTTCTGGGCTGGAAATAGTGAAGAACTATCTGCGCTCGACCACAGGAGATGATTGTCTTAGTCACCTGCTTTTGATCTTTGCAGAGAAGGATTTAGTTAAAAACTTGGATTTCGACCAGCTTGTTGATGACTTTGCGAAGATGAAACCACGACGGTTCCCCTTGTTGCCTTGAGTGTCCACTGATCTGTTTCAAAATTTTGTTGTATTTTTTGATTTTGTAAATATACCTTATTGAGCAAAGTTTTGCATCGTCATAGCCGGAGTGTGACTCCGACTTGGACTAAAGTATTTACTGTAAGCAGCGAGCTGAAGAATTCGGCTACAGAATATACTTCAGTCAAAGCGTGAGTTTCTACAGAGGTTCGGCTTTCGTCAAGTTGTAGGTTCGGAAAAGTGGAAGATTCCCTAACGGCTGTTTTTTTAACATCGCACATACCGTTTCCGCTTTCTTCAGATATCTGGCCTTTTCCGAACATATGGCATAAGAGCGAAAGAAGGAAAGGCAAAGTAATTGAGACAATTTCCTTAATTTTTACGGTAACTCCCACGGAAGGCAGTTTTTTTTTCGGATAAAGCTAGAGGCAATTTTTTTTTTATACAAGCCTGCTTCGGGGCCCATGTCAATTGCTTGCCCACCCTAACGTTTGGCTGAAACGGCGCCTCTGAACAGGGGCTAGAGGGTCTTTGTCCCCTCCGATCAATTTCCAACGTCCCCTAACATTCCCTGAAAGTAGTAACAAGTAATTCTTCAATATTTCATTATTTAGTTGCAAGTAGAAGCAGTCGCAGCCGTATTAGTCGCAAACACAGTCGCAGTCACAGTCGTCAGTAGTTGTAGGTGATAGTAATTGAAGTAATTTGTCGTCATAATCATAATGAAAAATAGTCGCTGTCGCAAGGAGTTGCACTCGCAATCGCAGCAAAAATTAGTAGTAGTAGCTGTAAGAAGTAGTCCCAATCACAGTCGCAAAAAGTTGCAGTCCCAATTAGTCACAGTCACAAGTACTCGCAGTGGAAGTTTACCCTTAGCCACTCCTAAGATCTTGTAGACACGCTCTTTTGATAATCTGGATGCAAATATTGTCTTTTGATTTAATTAAACCTTCCCTCAACGTTCCCTGAAGTTTCATCTTAGTATCCTTGGCCTTTTCGGACAGAGCCAGGATCAAACATTTCCTCCTTTCCCAGTGTTAAATCCTGCATGTAAACAATGGGCAAATTGCATAATTGATAACCCTTGCGCCGTGGCTCGAGGAAGGGGGGTAATGGCATATCCGCAGCCATAACTATTAGACCTTTTTGTTATTTAAGAAAAATGACTTTTTCAAAACTTTGATCAGCGTTGACGGGGGATCAAAAAAGTCAGAGGGGGGGGGGGGGTTGAGTTGTCCTTCAATGACTTTTCAACATCCCTCTCAACATATCCAGAAAGTGTTAGTTTAATACTCTCAACCGTTCCTTATTTATTGCTGACTCACCGTTTTGACAGCTAGCATGCAAATAGTGTGTTTTGATTACGTTTAACATAGCACTTCAAATTTCCTAAGTGTTTTATCTTAATACCCTAAGGATTTTTAAGACCTAGGATCAAACATGCCCCTTTCCAAAAACTACTTCTACCCTATATTGAAGCAATGGCTAACCTGCACAACCTAAAGCCCTTGTCCCAGGGGCTGTGGGGGGAGGTATGTTATCTCTGGAGGCATAATTATTTGACCTTCAAACTATTTTGAACAAAATAGCTATCTCAAAATATCGGCGGGATGTCTTTAGGGGGTGGGCAGCTAAAAAGACGTAGGAGAGGGCTGATTTGCCAATGATTATTTTAGTTTCTCAAATAAAAAAAAAACACGAGGGCTTTGTCTCAAATCAAGTGATTCCCCTCAGAGGATTTTATGACCACACCTTCGATAAAAGGTGGGTACACATTTTATGGAATATGTATTTTACAAATACAATGAAGGCTTATGGCTCTTTACAATTGGTAACGCTAAAGCATTGCCTCTGATAATGTCAACCTATTATCTAAATTAAAATACTGTTAAACTGGCATGATTCCGTTCATATTGGCTACCATGGAAAGCTATGGTGGGGGGGGGGGGAGTATTTTCAATCCCAATGCAGGGAAAAAATATTCTTGTTTATCTTCTGACTACCCAGTTTTGATGCGTAATGACTGAATTAAGGTGGTAAACTTTTCTCAGCTGGAGTCAGCGTTTTTTTTCTGGGCCTGAGTGTGCCTAATTCTTTGGCAATTTTCCCAGGGTCAAGCCAGTGTTCTGTTTTTGTCATTCACTGGACCAAGTCGCAGTCAATCGTATCGAGGAATTTGACTGTTGCATTCAAACACACATTACCAAACTAGTTTATACAATACCAAACTGGTCTATACTTTATCATGTTAAATAGCGTTTCTCACGTCAAAATTTTTGAAGAACAAAAGACACGAAAAAACACTGTTGGTTCGTTTACACATTGCGGAAATTCATGCGGATTTAGCAATCCGTGCGGAAATTCCGTCCGTTTTTGTGCTAGAAAAAATGTCTAGCTTTCCGCAACGTTTTGGTCAAATCATGACGGAATCTTGGCAAGATTTTTAAATGAATAAAATCATGAGTATGGATTATCAAAAACTACACCATCTTATAACTTTGGTTCAAGGCTACACGCTGCTTTTATGATCCTGCGCACCCAGGCTATAAGAAAACTAACAAAAACGGTGTCATTTGGCTCTCTATTGTTCAACAGCTTTTAGAATAGGCTAAGAACATAGGTCATGCTGTTGCAATAATTTGAAATCTTTGCGTTAAAATGCAGCGTTATTTTAGCCATAGTTTAAACAGATACAGACGGATTTCCGCATGGATTTCCGCAATGTGTAAACGAACCATGAGGCAAATTTATACCTGAAAACCTTGTTGTATAAAATTTTTCTTTTAGTTGTTTGAAAATTATATAGTTGTTAGGGTAGTGCCATTTTTTCATAGGTGTTAACACGTTGAATGGTGAAACTAAATGACCCAAATTTATTAGTTAAATTTGACAGCGCTGTTTGTTCGAAAAAGTTTATTGTTTGACAACGCTGTTTGTTCAGAAATTATTAATCTGTTGATTTCCAAGTACGACTCGGATTCGGATTCCCAAACCAAAACCTCGTTTTACGGCCTAGATATGTTCAACAAAACGTGGCCGCAAAGCGAAAAGCCGAATCAATTATTTTAATACAAATTCATACAAATTCAATGGAATCGGTTTTAAATGCTTTAAATATGTAACATGGTTTACCATTCAAAATGTATTTTATCTTTTGAATTCATTTAAATGAAAAGTACATATATAATAAGTACATACATTTGTTCATAAAACAATTACAGACTCCAACACCCAACAATAACTTATAAACAAAAACTTCTTGTTATATAAAATATGTGTATGTATAGAAACATAATTTTTTTAAATGACTTTACTCTGAAGACAATGAAGAAATGGTAAACTTCAGATCAGTGTACCCTCTAGATTGGCAATATTGGCAACAAGCCGTAAATCGAAAAGGATGTTATAGCGAAATGTCGTATAAGGAGCGGCCGTATAACAAGGTATGGCTGTAATCATTAAAAAAAAGTTAGGCCTTCTTAAGCTGCTTTGTGCTAATTTTTGCTGATATTTTGCCATTTTTTTATTTGTGTCTACTACTACCAAAAACTGCCGAACTAATCAGGTTACATTTTCACCGTCCTTGGTACTTTTTTCAATTCTGAATCACCTGAGTCAGCATAATTGTTTCGTTTGAAAATGTCTTAATTATGCTTGATTAGAAAACGGCACATGTGCTGCGAACGCCTACTAAGTTTTTGACATAAAACAGCTTGACAGCTTTACCAAAAGGTTTATTTAACCACAGTTTGTTAAACTGGTTTGTCTAGGTTTTCAGGCCAGAGTGATTGGACAAGAGCTGTTAATGAGACGTTTTGTTTACGAAATAAATTTTCTGTCAATAATTTCTTGGACCACACTGCCTTTGCCTGTCGCTAGGAAAATCTTTGGACTAGAACTAAAGATGAAGGAGTGTCTGTATCTAATACATATTGGGGCAATGTAAGTTCTATTTTGGCTACTTCCATTTGTTTATGTGGGAAAGATGGTAAAGCCAGGCCAACTAATTTTTGGCCCTTTGCCGGCCTAAGGTTTTTGTATGAAATTGTTGGTTATGATGCTTTTTTGTAGATGGAGAAGTCATTGGAAATAAGATGGCATGGAATCAAAATAAAAAAAAATTGTTCCACCGAAAAACAAAACCAAGCCAGAAACAAATGACTGTTCAAAAACTGAACTGGACAAAGTTCTATCTATAGTGATTAACTTTGCCTGTCGACTAACCTATTTTGTTATCTATGCATTAATTTTTTAGTACAGTTAACGCGTAATGGTTTAAAATGAGAAGGAATATTACTTGATTCTCTTTGTATTAAGTTATCATAAGTTGGGTTGATAGAAATATCCCCAGTATCTATATTTAAAGCCATATCTTTATTCATGTTAATTAAACAACTTTTCTAAAGAAGACGAGTAGAAAAGGAGGTTCTGTTTGAAAAGGAGGTTTTTCAAAGAAGAGTAGACCATATTAAACTTATGGCCAGCAGAATTAAATTCTTATAATAATTTAAACTCAAAACGGCCAGCAATTACTATTAAAGAATAAATGAAACCCAAAACGAACAGAAATCAAAATAAACCATTATAAAAACCATAGAGACAACTGGTACTAATATAGATGAGTAAATAAATCTCAAAACGAGTAAAATTTAAATTGAATGTCCAAGTCAAATTCAAAATAAACAAGAATTAATAAAAACAAGAGTTTGGTTACTGCTATTTTCCCCCTTCCCAAACCGTAAAAGTTTAAAGTGTACTGCGTCATTTGAGTTTTATTGAAAAACTATATGTATCTTGAACTGCTTTTGATTTCAAAAAATAAACGTCAAATAAATCTGAACTCAATATAGTTATTTTTCGCCAAACCACCCTCCTTTTATGAAAAGAGGTGTGGTTACCTCTTTAGTCGACCGTTTTCTGAAAGTCTGTTCAAACAATTATGTAGTCTCTGAATATTCTGTTTTGTCATGGCTATCGCATTAAACATATCGGGGAAATTACAGACAGAAGAATAAAAAAGTGAA
The DNA here is from genome assembly GCF_049724085.1 of Artemia sp. Qi Xiang Cuo. Taxonomy (NCBI): domain Eukaryota; kingdom Metazoa; phylum Arthropoda; class Branchiopoda; order Anostraca; family Artemiidae; genus Artemia; species Artemia sp. Qi Xiang Cuo. The sequence goes on along the minus strand of NC_142807.1, from coordinate 61,845,642 downwards.
ACAACAAGATAATGAGCCCATCCCTCATTTTTAAGTCAATTGTACAAGTGAAAACAACATTTTGAAATTTTGCCATAAATTCTGAGACTCAGCGATATCTTTGAAAAATCTTCGAAGGAACACAGTCTATCCATCTCTTTTAGAAATAAACTAAGGGTTCAAAATTTTTTCAATCTGAGGTAAGATAAAACTGATCCTATACTTGGGAGTGGCGTTTAATGAGTCTCGTGTTCTTGTGGGTGGTTTAGCTTTGGCAGGACCCATCACCAGTTGGAAGAAAGACTGCACGAACACAAGCTTTCAATAAGCGAGCCTATAAAGTCGAAACGTTAAAATAATGAGTTGCTTTGCCCCTCCATGCTTTTGAACATCCTGATCAGTTAGTCATTTTTGACGAGGTCATTTTAATTTTCATAATAAATTGTTTATCACAATCTTAAAGGGAGGCAATCAAACTCAGAAAAATATATAAATAAGACCTCACTTTTCAAGTCGAGATAAACGGGTTTTTCCTATTTACTTAATTTACGATGATTTAATCCAAAGGTTCGCTATGGACATAATATTTGCCCATTCTTTTCTAAAATACTGTTTAATTTGTTTCTGGCGTGCTCTTTTTTATTTTATTTTTTGTTTAAAATTTTCTTCTCATTTGTTAGATTTCACTTAAAAATATTATTATGTTACACTTCAAAAGATTGTTATCATTTATATTTTCTGTGTTAATACTGAGATCGGTTTGGTGGAGGTTCCTTGAGAAAATATTCTTTATTTTTATTTTCCCTTCATTTTGTCAACTGGCTGAAAATCACCCTCGTTTTCTTGGTTTTCTTGATCATTTTTTTAATCAAATGCCTCAAATAATGATTATAACCATCATTGTTATTAAACTAATAATTCATTTTAGCCAACTTCATACAAAAATATGGCACTGGTAATTAAATAAAAAAAGAAAAAAACTGAAAATCAACATAAAACTAAAGACCAAAAATTAAATATCAATTAATAAAAACCTACAATATCTGAAATAAAATGAATAGATTTTCTTAACATCATCTGCTTTGCACCCCCCCCCCCCTTAAACAGATGCATAGCATTATAGGATATTTTGATACATATCAAAACTGAATTGAGAGCCGCGTTTTCAGGCTCAGCGGGTTCGAACACGGGTTGTCCTCGTCTAGTTTCAAGTTTCTAGTTTTTCGTCTAGTTTCAGCGGGTTCGAAGCTTCAATCCCGTGGTTGATGCACTTGATGCACTGATGCACAACGCTTGATGCACTAGACGAGAACAACCCGTGTTTAAAGACGGGTTGTTCACGGATCAGTAGGTTCGAACACGGGTTGTTCTCGTCTCGTGGATTAAGTGTTGTGCGTCAGTGCATATTGTGTATCAAACACGGGGTTGAAGCTTCGAACTCGCTGAAACTAGACAAAACTAGACGAAAAACTAGAAACTTGAAACTAGACGAGGACAACCCGTGTTCGAACCCACTGAGCCTGAAAACGCGGCTGAGGTAATGATTGAGATTCTGTCAAAAGCAAAGTCACTCGATTAGAACTTGAGATGAAAAAGATTGTGTATCTGACAGAGATTCGTAATGTTTGAGCTCCAGTTTGGCTGGTTTCCTTTGTTTATATGAAAAACGACCATTAAGCAGAGTCAATCAATTTCCGGTCTTTGATCTGCCTGAAATTTTTGTGCCTAAATGTTTGGCAATGATTTTAATTTGGAATTAGAAAGGTTGTTTGAAACAGAATAAAGCAAAATCAAAATATAAAATTAGTTCCAACAGTAATCGAGCAGACCACCTTTTTAAAAAACAACTCGGTTAAGAGAATCGGCAAAAATTCCATTTTCAGAAGACAAATCTAAAAGTCTCTCCTAAGGTGAAATAATCAAATGAATAATGAACTTAACTTCCTTGTTTGGTTAACAATCTAGGTCAGATGACAATGGACCATTTAACCTATCATTGATTCTAGTTTCAGTATTATAATTCAGAAACTGGTTATAGAGTCCTGGTCTAGAGATGAATTTTTAGTTTACCTTGGATAATGACTATGAACGAACGAAGTTGGAGGGACAAACCAGTTCGAAATCAAGACGTAACGAAGGAATCGATCACCTGCCACGCTTTTTAGATATCCTTTCCAAGTTCCGAAACTTTTTAAAAATAATAAACAAACTCAGCTTTCAAAATTAATGAACTATATTGAATCTACTATGTATATTGCACTACATTGCACTATAGTATGAATCTACTACTATATTGCATCAGTAGCACTCGAAGGTGACCTTTCTGATTTGTTAGGTTTTTCCTATTTTCCCTTTTTGATTATTTTTCCTTCTCTAGCTTCTAGGAAGGCCTGGGGTTGCACATGAAATCAGGAAATAGATTTCTTATGCTTTGAATCACGAAGAGCTTTAGTGTATATGTCACCGTGAATGTCCGAAATCTAGTTAATGTCGACCTTCACTGGTGAATGTCCGAAATTCATTTTTCAAACAGTTCGTGGTAACGAACTGTAAGTAAGGAGTGACCCGGTTCAATGGTAACCGAAACTGTTGAAAACGGAATTTTGATACCAATAGATACATCAAAACAATCAGATTTTAATACTAATTTCGAATATATAAGTTTCATCAAGTTTAGTCCTACTTATCAAAAGTTACGCGATTTTCGAAAAAAGGGGAAAGACCCCCTAAAAGTTAGGATTTTCGAAAAAAGGGGGAAAGACCCCCTAAAAGTTATAGAACCTTAATGAAAATCACACCATCATATTCAGCGTATCAGAGAACCCTACTGCAGAGGTTTCAAGCTCCTATCTACAAAAATGTGGAATTTTGCATTTTTTGCCAGAAGAAAGATCACGGGTGCGTGTTTATTTGTTTATTTGTTTTTTGTTTTTTTCTCCAGGGGTGATCGTATCGACCCAGTGGTCCTAGAACATCATGGGAGGGCTCATTGTAATCGAAATTAAAAGTTCTAGTGCCCTTTTTAAGTGACCAAAAAAATGGGGGCAACTAGGACCCCTCCCACACTCATTTTTTTCTCAATGTCATCCGATCAAAATTTTGAGATAGCCATTTTGTTTAGCATAGACGAAAATCTAATAAATATGTCTTAGGATGAAGTAATCCCCCACAGTCCACAAGGGAAGAGCTGCAAGTTATGAACTTTGCCCATTGCTTACATATTGTCTTGGTGAGTGGGAAGTATACAGAAATTTACAGGAAGGATTTTTTCTGGTGGGGGGGATGGAGGAGGGGCTTATTCGGGAGAATCTTTCCGTGGAGGATGTTTCTTTGGGGTAAGGGACATTTCTATGAAGGGGGCGCCGGATTTCCAAGCATTATTTAAAAAACGATCAGAAATTAAATAAAAAAAAAACAAGTTTTTTAAACTGAAAGTAAGAAGCAACATTGGAATTTAAAACGAATAGAAATTATTAAGCATATAAGGGGGTTCGCCCCCAAGTCATTAACACGCTCGTTACGCTAGAGTTTTTTTTAGTTATTTAAAAATATCTATCTATTATAATTAAAATGCCTTTGTGATTCAGGGGTTTGTGAATTTAAAAAATTTTTAACTTTTAACGTAAAGAGCGTGGTATTGACTAAAAAGAGAACCCCCTCATATACATAATAACATATGCGTAGTAAAAAAAACAATAAAAAAAAACAAGCGATACTCAACGCATCGCTCTGTACGCTAAAGTTTTTTATTGTTTTAAAAAATAAAGTTGTGAGACAGAGTCAAACTTTAGCGTAAAGAGCGAGGCGTTGAGGAGGGGACAGCCCCTTTTATATACGGAATAATAAATAAAAAAAAAATTCGTTACAACAAACTGTTTTTATAAAAATTTACATAAGTTTTTTATTGTTTTAAAAAATAAAGTTGTGAGACAGAGTCAAACTTTAGCGTAAAGAGCGAGGCGTTGAGGAGGGGAAAGCCCCTTTCGTATACGGAATAATTTCTGTTCCTTTTAAGTTTTAATGTCACTCCTTACTTTCAGTTAAAAAAACTTGTTGTTTTTTATTTAATCTCTGAATAGATTCAATTAGCTTTGCGAGTCAGCTTTTTCAGTCTTATACAAGCTATGATGGTAAAAGTTAAAGTTAGGTTAGATTATATTAATTTAGGTTAGGTTAGCTTAAATTTGGTTGTAAATATCAGAAATGGGTTAAAAACTTAATCTAACACATCCTACTACTACTACTAATAACAACAACTCACTGCCACACCAAGCCACCTGAGGCCAACACAGCTAAGCACGCTCTTTTTCCTCCATCCCAATCTATTCACAGCCTCCCTCTTTACACCCTCCCAGGAAGTTCCCATTTCTTTTAAATCTTTTTTTTATGACATCTTCCTGCCCCAGACGACAACGACGTGATTTCCGTTTAGCCCTAGACGGTTGGTCAAAACGGACAATCTTCGGCAATCTGTTATTTTTCATCCAGAGAACGTGCCTCAGCCATCTCAACCTTTCTTTTATTTTAGCCCTAGAAAGCGGGGTTGAACAACATTTTTCGTACAGCCTACAGTTTGAAATAAGGTCACCCAGAACAATCCGTAGAAAATTTCTCTAGAAAATATCTAGTAAATCTTCTGCTTTTTGGATTGTCCATGCTTCAGAGCCATATTTGACCACTGTCATCACTGTTCCTTCCAATATTCTAATCTTGGTTTGTCAACATTTTCCTCTTCTTGCAAACTTTTTTAACTGTGAAAAAGTTCAGAGTTCATTCCTTTTGCTCAAACTTTCAGCTAGGATGCTAAAATCATCAGTAAAATCTAAGTCCAGGAGAGTTTTTCCTCTCCATTTGATTCCGTGGTCTCCCACTGTTTTTCCTGTGCTCCTTAAGACAAAGCCCATCAAAATGTTCCACATAAAGGAGGATAGAACACAACCCTGCTTAACTCCTGATTTAATACAAAAGCAGCTGCTAACCTTGTTTCCTACCTTAATTGCAGTAGTATTATTCTCCTACATAGCATTAATCACTTTAATGTATTTGTCTGGTATACCCTACAAGGATAAAACCTTTGCTAAAGCTCTTCTATCAACAGAATCGAACGCTTCCTCATAATCTATAAAACTGAGGACCAAAGGTGTTTGGACAAATAAGGTACTTCTCAATTATTAACCTAAGAGTGAAAAATGGGTCGACACATCTTCTACCTTTTCTAAAACCACACTGTTCTTCTCTTAAAACTTTTGTCTACAGGATCTCTCAGTCTAAAAGGTATCATATTACTAAGTAATTTGCTACCTACATAGATCAGACTAATACCTCGATAAGTACCACACTCACTTTTATCACTTTTCTTATACAGTAGTTTAATTATGGTTGTACTAACATCGTTAGGTACTTCTCCCTTTTCAAAACTCATATTCATAATCTTTGGTGACTTATTTCTAATCTCAGAGTCACCAAATTTAACCCAACTTAATCTAACATAACCTAATTTAGCCTAACCTGTCATCATCAAACCTTGAATTAAATTGAAAACTTGACTGACAACACTGACTGAATCCAAGGAGAAAAAAAAAGGCATTTCGGACATCCACCGGTGAATGTCAAACTGTTACATGTACCAACAGATAATCTTTAACACAATCGTAATAGGAGTCAAATTGTTAAAATCCGTATTCTTTTCCAAAATGTCCCATGAATTTTCTTCTAACCTAGATCTGAGGTGAACTAGCTCAGTTTTTTTTTTATAAAAACATGAAAGAACCCTACCCGGATGTAAGGATCTTTTAACTCGACGTTTTCTTAGAAGAGAAAATAGATAAAAAAAAGAAAGTTGTTCGATAAGTCATTTACTAGTTTAAAATTCTATGGGAGGAAAAAGTTATTCATCAATAACGTCTTAGTTGCAGCAGCACGTGCCATGATGCATGTTGGTGGTAAAGTTCTAGCGGCAAGCATGACTGATGGACAATCTACTGTCACTGAAGATACAAGATCTTATAAGCTCAGGTTGAAACCTCCCAGGCCACTGGTTTAGCCTCCAAAGAATCATCAGGGATTTAAAGAAAGGAGGGGATGTATCCACTTCGATATCTGTACACATAAAATATTCAATACTATGTACTCTTTCTATGTATTCTGGGTGCTTTCAGAGTACCACTCCCCCCATTCCACCATTTTGTAAATAGTGCTTAGTGATACGCTATTTGACCGTCCTAGCCGGGTAATTAGTGCTCCGGGCTTGAAATCCTGAGGTCAGGGATTCGATTCCTGGGGGTCGCTGGTTATTTGGTTTGGAATGGGGATCAATGGTGTGCCCATTTAAGCTCAGCCAGAGCCGATCCAGCTCTGAATGGGTACCTGGAGAAATCTGGAGGGAAAACACGGGAAGTGTCGGATGATTTACCCCAAACAACGAATTGCACTCCTGACTGAAGGCATTGAATCAGGAAATCGGTACCTGCGCAACGCAGACTATTGGCCAGCATGTGAAAAAGTTTTTTTTAGAGGTATACGCTATTTGAGGTAATTGAAGATACCTTCTAAATACCAGCAATTGGCCTAGCCAGTTGATAATAGATAGTCACAACATAACTGCATGGAATGATAAGGGGACTAAAGACATAATACTTTTGTATCCTCCTCTTTTTCAAAAATGCGCAGCCCATCAGTCTAATGTTTTTTTCAGGCTTACCATACAGGTTTGAATAGCCTTCAGACCAAGATCTAGACAGACTACAGTTCAGCTGGTTTGAATTTACTGAAGAATGACCAATAAGACTGCTTTTTTAGCTATTTGATCGGTTTGTAGCTTTGAAATCATTATAAGAATTACGTCGAAGCTGTTCCAAAGTTAAATCATCAATCAATCATTTTATTTTGATTGATGTTATTATTTTTAATTTGGCAAAGTTCAATAAACAAAAACCTGTGCTTGCTGACACTGGGTCATGGGCACCCATAAGGGGGGGGGGGTGTCAGTTCTTAAAGTCTTAAATTTTGTGTATTTATTTAAGTAAAAAAAAGTGAAAACATTAAACATATTTTGTTTTCAGTAAAGCGCAAATTATTTTCTGGTCTTGAGAAGGCATGGGGGTTATCAGTCCTGCTCATGTTAATTTTTGCTCGTTTTGAGTTTGACTCGGCTATTTATTGACTTTACTTCTGCTCATTTTTGCTTAATGGAGCTCTTTACTTTTCTTTGAAAAACTTGTTTTGTGGAAAAAGTTTTTTTTAATTAATTTCTGGTCGTTTTGATTGACATAGTCATTTTCATGAATTTTTTTTATATCTTTTGGTTTTTTTCTATAAGAATCCATAGTTTGGCTTGCTATTTGTATGTTGGGAGAAACTTTGGGCAAATTGCATAACTTTGGGGGGTTGACACGCCCAATATTCTTACAGATATAGTTGCTGAACCGTTCTACTATGCTGAACAAGTTAATTCTCTCAAAATTTCGACTAGATGTGTTTGGGAAATAAATCGGCTTTAGAAACGGTCTGAATGCCCAATCTCTTCCTCTTTTTACTCATAGAAAGGGCACTAGAACTTTCAATTTTGAATCGAATTAGCTTCTTTAAATATTTCAATGCTATTTCTGGCTATTATAGAGTGGTGCGGTCTATGATATTGCTTATATGCCTTTTTGAATACCTGAATGCATATACTTTTTTCATTTAATTGGAACACCCCCTAAACACTTCCTAAAAGTTTCACCTTAGTACTCTTAGCGCCATTAGTTATAGTAACTGTAGTGGTAGTATTAAAAGTGGCCCATACATATAGTGCCTTATGGCTAGTTCAAAATCCCCAACGACTTACTCTTAAAGGTCTAACATAATAATATAGGTTGTTCTTGAGATATTGCTTTGTCACCTTTTTGAAAGTCCACATGCTCATAGTTTGTTTTGATTTAGTTCAACCTCCGTCTGAATATTTCTTATATTTAATTACTGAAGACATTGTTATGTTCCTTTGACTATTAAAGATGGCACTTGCCCTTTGAATTTCCAACCGAATGAGCCCTTTTCGAAGTTTCTACGACAACAAATGGTCATCTTAAAATTTCTAGCAGATGTGACCGGGAAAATATGACGCATGTGTGTGTGTGGGGGGGGGGGGAGATACTTGAGAGACGAACTGATTTCCCTCCAATCTCTTTTTACTCTTAGAAAGGCCACCAGAACTTTTAATTTTGAATCAAACTAGCTTCTTTAAATGTTTCAATGATATTTCCAGCTATTATAGAGTGGTGCTGTTTATGATATTGCTTACAAGCCTTTTTGAAAACCTGAATGTATACAGTTTTTCCTTTTATTTGGAACTCCCCCTAAATGTTTCCTAAAAGTTTCACCTCAATACTCTTAGCGTCATTACTTATAGTACCTGCAGTGCCAGTATTAAAAGTATGCACATAGTGCCTTCTGGCTTGTTCAAAACCCCACAAGTTAGGCTACTCTTAAGGGTCTAACTTAATAATAGAAGTTATTTTTGAGATATTGCCTTGGCACCTTTTTGAAAGTCCATATGCTCATAGGTTGTTTTGATCCAGTTCAACGTCCGCCTAAATATTTCTTATATTTGATTACTGAAGACATTGTTATATTCTCTTTGGACTATTGGTTACATAATGGCTATCTCACATTTTCGATCGAATGTATTTGGGAAAAAAGGATATCAGGAGAGGGGGGGGGGCTATTTTATATCCATCACGCTTGACTCTTAAAATGGAACTAGAACTATACACTTCCAATCAAATGAGTCCTCTAAAGTTCAAAAGACCACCCTTCATAAAAACCTTACATGTCCCCGGGGAATAACTTACAACACATACCCCCCAAACTCTGGGGGGTTGCGTCAACCCCAAAGGCCATGTTATGAGTCTTTGGACTATTTTTGAACAAATGGCTATATCAAAATTTCAATCGGATGCATTTGGGAAAAATATGACGTGGGGGGAGGGATATAGCCGCCCTCCGATAAATTTGACTCTAACTTACAACCCTTGCCCTGAGGACTTTGGGGGGTTCTCATCCTCAAAGACATAATTACTGGACTTTTAAACTACGTCAAACAAAATAACTATCTTGAAATTTTGATTGGAAGTGTTTGGGGAAATGATGGGCATGGGGAATGGTTGCCCTCCAATCACTTTTGACTATTAACGAGGGCCCTAGCCCTTTCAATTCCCAACCGAATGAGTCCTTTTTGAAGTTTCTACAACAACAAATGGCCGTCTTAAAATTTCTATCAGATACGATTGGGAAAATACGATGCTTGCGTGTGTGTGTGTGTGGGGGGGGGTATTTTCCCTCTGATTACTTTGACTCTTAAAAAGAGCACTATATTTTCTGATTAGCAATCCAATGAGCCCTCTCCGAAATTGATACGACCACCATTTCTATAAAAACCTTATATTCCCCCAGGGCGTAACTTAAAACCCTTGCCCTGGGGCTATAAGGGAGGGTCATCCTCAAAGACGTAATATCTGGACCTTTCAACTACGCTGAACAAAATGGCTATTTAAAAAATTCTAATTGGATGTATTTGGGAAAATGATTGGTATAGGGGGGGGGGATGACCTCCAATCACGTTTGTCTGTTAAAAAGGCCAGTGGAACTTCTGATTACCAATCAATTGAGCCCCCTCCGAAGCTTATACGACCAACCTTTCTAAAAAAAACTTATTCCACAGGACATAACTTACAACCCTTGGCCTGAGGGCTGTGTGTGGGGGGGGGGTTGTCATCCTCAAAGTCATAATTTCCGGACCTATCAACTACGCTGAACAAAATGGATGTATCAAAATAGGCAGCGCTATCGCGGTGCCTATCAGATTTTTTTTTAGATTTCTATTAAATAGCCTTGGAAGTACCGATTAGATTAGGTAAGCCCCCCCCCGAAAATTCAGCCTATGGGCGCCCATGCACTGAGTGTAACTGAAACATCAGAGCCAATGGAACTTTCAAAAAATATTATAATCAATCATGAACAGAAAAAGAAGTCAGTAGAAAACTTTTAAAAAGGCTGAAATAAATTCTAATCACAAGGATGCGGAAATACAACTCAAATATATTTTGTATTTAAAATTCTTTTCTGTAATCTATTGAACATGAAAGACTTTTTTCAATAGATTTTTCATCAAATTTAGTGATACTCCTTTGTTAAAAAGGTTTATTAATATTATTTTATTAGCCTTTACCTCCAGAAGTACTTACCACCTCTGTACTAGAATCGGATTCATCAGTTGATGATGTACTGGATTTCGTTGAGTTCCTCCTAGAAGCTGATGTACTTCCGGTAGGCGTTGTATCTTCAAATGGAGAAGGACTCCTTTTGGAACCTATAAGAAATAGTGCTAGAGTAATTTCCTAAAAATAAACGCATTTGAGCTATCAAACAGTTCGTGGTAACGAACTGTAAGTAAGGGGTGACTCGGCTCAGTAGTTACAGAAACTCTAAAGAACGGAATTTTAATATCAATAAATACATAAAAAAAAATCACCTTATTTTACTGATTCCACACATATAAAATTCGTCAAATTCAGTGCTACCCCATCAAAAGTAACGAACCTAGGAAAATTTCCCTGATTTTTTAAATAGGAAGAAAACATCCCCTAAAATTCAAGTAATCTTGGGGAAAATCATGTAATCAAGTTCAGCGTACCAGATAACCCTACCGTAGAATTTCAAGCTTCTATATACAAAAATACGGAATTTTGCTATTTTTGCCAAAAGATAAATATGGATGCGTGTTTATTTGTTTATTTGTTTTTTTCTCAGGGGTGACCGTATCGAAATAATGGTCCTAGAAAATCGGGAGAGGGTGCAATTGAACAGAAATTAAAAGGTCTGTTGCCTTTTAAAACTGATTAATAAGACTGGAGGGCAATTGGGTCGTCTACCATGCCCATTTTCTCCCCAAAGTTATCTGACCAAAATTTTGAGATAACCATTTTGTTCAGTATAGTTGAAAGATCAAATAAATGTGTCTTTAGGTGTAAAATATTCCCCCACATTCCGTGGGGAGAGGACTGTAAGTTATGAAATTTGCCCATTGTTTGCATATAGTATTTGTTATTGAGAAGTATACAGACATTTTCGGGGGGTGGGGGTGGGTTGGGCTTCGGGTGGATTTCTATAGGGAGAATCTTCCTCGGGGAGGGAAATTTTCAGGAGGGGGGAGGGGTGAATTTTCCAGGGAAAATGTTACACTGAAGCGATTTGACAGAATTACTATACGAATTCTTTTTAATCGTCGTACTTTCTCATTGCTAAATTTTACATGTGGAGATGTTCCGGGGGAATTATTCGGGGGCTGTTTTCCGCGTATTTTGGTTTCCGGGAAATAATTTCCACAAAAACGGGCATTACTGGAGTGATCGAGAAACCGATCAGAGGTTGAAGTCTTATGCACATAAAAGAATGTCAAGGAGAATGTTTCAGGCAGAGTTGTCCCCAACCACTTTTACGGGGAAGGGGGAGAGATTCTCTCTGAGGATGGAACTGTCTGAAGGGACTTTGACGGGGAGGAGGTGCACTTTACGTTGGATGAAATTTTCACGGAGGAGTTTTCAGTGAGGGGGGGGGGTATATTTCATGAAAGATGGGCCAGAGTTACCGGCATTATTTGAGAACGATCAAAACTTAATTAAAATACGGGGGCCGTTTAATTAGAATAGGAATTTTTTTTAAAGTAGCGTAAAGAGCAAAGCATTGAGGAGGGAGCAGCCCTTCATATACACAATAAATCAGCCAAAAATAGTATGAAAATTTTGTTTTAATTTTTCATGTACGGCCAAATTCGAATCTTCATTAGTTGAAAAACCGTTCAGCAATTAAATAAGAAAAAAGTTTTTTTTAACTGAAAGTAAGGAGTGACAATAAAACTTAAGACGAACAGAAATTATTCCGTACATGAAAGGGACTGTCCTCTCCTCAATGCCTCACTCTTTACGTTAAAGTTTGACTCTGTCAAAACTCTACTTTTTAAAGTAACTAAAAAACATTAGCGTAAAGAGCGGGGCGTTGAGGAGGGGACAGCCCCTTTCATATACAGAATAATTTCTGTTCGTTTTAATGTGTAATGTCACTCCTTACTTTCGTTAAAAAACTTTTTATTTAATCTAAAATAAGATCAAGTTATGTATATATTGTAGCTTAGTAGGTCTCATCAAACAGTTCGTGGTAACGAACTGTAAGTAAGGAGCGACCCGGCTCAATGGTAACCGAAACTCTAGAAAACGGGTTTTTGATACCAATAGATATATCAAAAGAATCAGATTTCAATGCTGATTTCAAATATATTGGTTTCACCAAGTTTAGTCCTACCTATCAAAATTTACGTGCCTGAGGAAATTTGGCTGATTTCCGAAAAAATAGGGAAAGACCCCCTAAAATTCATAAAACCCTAATAAAAGTCACATCATCATATTCAGAACATCACAGAATCCTCCTGGAGATGTTTCAAATTCCTATCTTCAAAAATGTGGAATTTTGCATTTTTTGCCAGAAGAAAGATCACGGATGCGTGTTTATTTGTTTGTTTTTTTGTTGTTTTTTTCCAGGGGTGATCGTATCGACACAGCTGGCCAAGAATATTGTGGGATGACTTTTTGGAACACTAATTAAAAGTTATAGTGCTCTTTTTCAGTAAACAAAAAAAATGGAGGACAACTAGGCCCCCTCCCACGCTCATTTTTTCCCCAAAGTCATCTGATAACAATTCTGAGATAGCCATTTTGTTCAGCATGGTCGAAAATATGATAACTATGTCTTTTAGGATGACTTAATCCCTCGAAGCTCCCAGGGGGAGGGCTGAAAGTTATGAACTTTACTCAATGTTAACATATAGTATTGGTAATTGGGAAGTATACAGACTTTTTCAGAGGAGATTTTTTCTGGTAGGTGGGGGAAGGAGAGGGTCGGGGGCTATATGGAAGGATCTTTCCATGAAGGAAGTTTTCATGGGGGAAGGGAAATTGCCATTAAGGGGGCGCCGGACTTGCCAGCATTATTTATTTGTTATTGGTAAGTATACAACCATTTTCAGGAAGTATTTTTTCTGGAGGGGGGGGGGGCTAGATGAGGGGAGTACTCTGGAGAATATTTCCGTGGATGATGTTTCTTTGGTGTATGGGACTTTTCTCTGAATGGGGCGCCGGATTTACAAGATTTATTTAATAAACGATCAGAAGTTAAATAAAAAAAAACAAGTTTTTTCAACTGAAATGTAAGAAGGAATATTAGAACTTAAAACGAACAGAAATTATAACGTATGTGAGGGGGTTCTCCCCCAAGTCAACACCACGCGCATTACGCTACAGTTTTTTTTTTTAGTGCTTTAAAAAGAGCTATCTCTTCTAATTAAACGGCCATTGTTATTCAGGGGTTTTTGAATAAAATTTTTTTTTAACTTTTAACTTAAAGAGCGTGGTTTTGACTAAGGGGAGAACCCCTTCATATAAGTAATAACATATACGTAATAAAAAAAAACAATAAAAAAACAAGCGATACGGCTCAATAGTAATCGAAACTTTTAAAAACGAAATTTTGATGTCAATAAATGTATCAAAAGAATGTGTTTATAATACTGATCCTAAATATATAAATTTTATTAAGTTTAGTATTACTCATCAAAGGCTAAGAGCCTGAAAAAATTTACTCGATTTTTTAAAGAGGGGGGAAACATCCCCTGCAAGTGAAAGATTTTTAATGAAAATCACACCGTCAGATTCAGCGTATCAGAAAACCCTATTACATAGGTTTCAAGCTCATATCTGCAAAAATCTGCAACTTTGTATTTTTTGCCAGAAGAAAAATATACGAATATAGAAGTTAGTTACGTAAGTTAATTTGTAAAGACATCCATTTAGCAAAAGAAAAGTAAAATTTTTATGCAAATAAAAGCTGCATTAACTAAAAAACGATCAGAAATTAAATAAAAAAAACAAGTTTTTTAAACTGAAAGTAAGGAGCGACATTAAAACTTAAAACGAACAGAAATTATTCCTTATGTGCAAGGGGCTGTCCCCTCATCACCGCCACTCTCTTTCCGATAAAATTTGAATCTGTCTCACAAGTCCATTTTTTAAAACAATAAAAAAATTTAGCGTAAAGAGCGAGGCGTTGAGTGTTGAACAGCAGTAATAACATACGGACTGGTGTCTGTTCAGGTTATGTTTTAATGTTGCTCCTTATTTCAGTTTAAAAAAATTTTTGTTTTTATTTAATTTGTAGTAGATCTGATACTTCAATGGTTTTTTCATTCTTTTATCTCGAGTTACTGACCATACACGTATATAATTAAGTATATATAACTAAGTATTCCCACAGATTGTTTTGGGTACCCGTCTGACTGACTGTATCAAACAGTTCGTGGTAACGAACTATAAGTACGGAGCGACTCGGCTCAATGGTAACCGAAACTCTAAAACACGGAATTTTGATACCAATAGATACATCAAAAGAATTAGATTTTAATTCTGATTTCAAATATATAAGTTTCATCAAGATTAATCTTACCAATCAAAAGTTACGAGCCTGAGAAAATTTGGCTGATTTTCGAAAAAAGGGGGAAAGAACCCCTAAAAGTTATAGAACCTTAATGAAAATCACACCATCATATTCAGCGTATCAGAGAACCCTACTGTAAAGGTTTTAAGCTCCTATCTACAAAAATGTGGAATTTTCCATTTTTTGCCAGAAGAAAGATCACGGATGCGTGTTTATTTGTTTTTTTGTTTTTTTGTTGTTTTTTTTCTTTTTCCCAGGTGTGATCGTATAGACCCAGTGGTCCTATAATATCGTGAGAGGGCTCATTGGAACGGAAATTAAAAGTTCTAGTGCCCTTTTTAAGTGACCAAAAAAATGGAGGGCAACTAGGCCCCCTTCCACGCTCATTTTTTTCCCAAAGTCATCTGATCAAAATTTTGAGATAGCCATTTTGTTCAGCATGGTCGAAAATATTATAACTATGTCTTTTAGGATGACTTAATCCGTCGAAGCCCCCAGAAGAAGGGCTGAAAGTTATGAACTTTACCCAATGTTAACATATAGTATTGGTTATTGGAACCCGGCTCAATGGTAACCGAAACTCTAGAAAACGGTATTTTCATACAAATAGATACATCAAAAGAATCAGATTTTAATACTAATTTCAAATATATAAGTTTCATAAAGTTTAATTCTACTTATCAAAAGTTACGCGCCTGACATAATTCGGCTGATTTTCGAAAAAAAGAGGAAAGACCCTCTAAAAATTACAGAACCCTAATGAAAATCACACCATCATATTCAACGTATCAGAGAACCCTACTGTAGTGGTTTCAAGCTCCTATCTACAAAAATGTGGAATTTTCCATTTTTTGCCATAATAAATATCACGGTTGCGTTTTTATTTTTTTTTTTTTTGTTTTTTTTTTTTCCAGGGGTAATAGTATCGACCCAGTGGTCCTAGAATATCGTGGGAGGGCTCATTGGAACGGAAATTAAAAGTTCTAATGCATTTTTTAAGTGACCAAAAAAAATGGAGGGCAACTAGGCCCCCTCCCACGCTCATTGTTTTCTCAAAGTCACCTGATCATAATTTTTAGATAGCCATTTTGTTCAGCATGTTCGAAAATATTATAAGTATGTCTTTTAGGATGACTTAATCCCCCGAAGTTCCCGGTAGGAGAGCTGAAAGTTATGAACTTTACCCAATGTTAACATATAGTATTGGTTATTGGGAAGTATACAGTACAGACGTTTTCAGGGGAGATTTTTACTGGTAGTGGGGGGGGGGGGGTCGGGCAGGGACGTACGCAAGGGGGGGCCACCGGGCCCCGGCCCCCCCCCAAAATCTCCCGCTTTTTTTCATTTTCCCCTAATTTTATGTTTTTTCTCACAGAATAATGGGTTTGAAGGATTTGGCCCCCCCCCGAAACAAATTCCTGCGTACGTGCCTGGGGTGGGGGGTTATGTGGAAGGATCTTTCCATGAAGAAAGTTTTCATGGGAAAGGGACATTGCTATGAAGGGGACGCCGGACTTCCCAGCATTTTTAAAAAAAAGATCAGAAATTAAATATAAAAAAACAAGTTTTTCAACTGCAACAGCAGCAACATCATAACTTTAAACGAACAGAAAATATTACATATATGATTGGGTTCACCCCCTAGTCAATACCTCACTCTTTAATCCAAAGATTTCTTAGTACTTTCATAAGAGATATTTATTCTAATTAACAGCCTTTGTGATTAAGCGGTCATTTTTAAAGAATTGGAACAAAATTTTAAATTTTGCTTAAAGAGCAAGATATTGACTGGGGGGCGAACCCCTTAATATACGTATTAAAAGTATATGAATATAGAAGTTCGTTACGTAAGTTAATTCGTAAGTTACGTATATTTATTACTAATAAAACGTTCGTCAATAAAATTAAACAAGTTTCGAGAAAGCCATTTAACCAAATAAAAGTAAATTAATATGAAAATTTTGTTTTAATTATTCATGTACTGTGAGCCAAGATCAAAAACTGCATTTATTCAAAAACGTTCAAAAATTGAATTAAAAAAAAAAATTTTTTTAACTTAAAGTAAGGAGCGACGTTAAAAATTAAACCAACCATACATTGTGTTGTGTGTGACCGAAACTGTCCATTTCACAACGCATTTATCTTTCTTATAATTTTTGAATTTAACAAAAATATACTTTTTTTAAACACGGAAAACATGTAGATTAACTAGCGAGGTGGTTAGGAGGGGAAAGCCACTGTTATATACGGGATAAGATCAAAACCTGGATTTATTCAAAAACGTTCAAAAATTAAATAAAAAAAACAAGTTTTTTTAAATGAAAGTAAGGAGCGGCATTAAAACTTAAAACAAAAAGAAATTATTCCGTATATTAAAGGGGCTGTCCCCTCCTCAACGCCTTGCTCTTTACGCTAAAGTTTGACTTTCTCACAAGTCATTTTTTTTAAACAATAAAAAACTTTAGCGTAAAGAGTGAGGCGTTGAGGAGGGGACAGCCCCTTTCCTATTCATCATGAGCCCTACTCCCTGCCTCTGCACCCATCCTTCTATCTGAATAAATAAATTCTATATCACCATTTCATGTTTCCTACCCCTGGGATATGAGCTTCTGAAACCTGTACTAAAGTCCCTGTCCCTGTACCAAGTCCCTTGGCCCTTCAATTGAATGGAGGCTTTGGAAAAACCTGAGCCTATCTTAGTCAGAACAGGGTTTTCCACACTTGACGATGCTCTTCGTTCAACAAGAGTCAGAATCCTGCGCAAGCCATCTCAAGTCTATTACCTCCGACTTATTATATATTCATTCCTACAAATATCATACTACTACTTGGAGGCAGTCCATAAGAAATAGCTTAGCTAGGAAAAGCGTTTTCAACCCAAAAAAGCCCACCAAAACAAACAAAACCCAGAAGAAATCTCCATTAATCAGAATACACTGCAAGGCTGTGTCGTTGACTAGGCTACAATATCCTTGAAGGGTACCACTCCTCAAGGTCACCCTGCTGCACGGTTCGTGTTAAATCGTGAAAGGCCCAATCTGTCGCCACTATAATGCCACTTGAGCAGGATTCCCTTTCAGGGATAGGAACAGAGGAATGAGCCTATGACGGAGCGTTAGCCTTATAGTAGGGGAAAGATACGGAAAAAAAAATGGTCGAACCAGGAAAAAATTGGTATAGAAATTATTTTTGAACCACTGTGTTCAGAAAAGAGAGCTCTACAACATATCAAAAATCTAAATCTCCATGCCGTTGCAAAATTCCCTTTTTTTCACGTTTTTTGCGCCTATTTTTTAGGTATTTCCAGAATCCGAGAATGAGGAACCGTGAAAAGAAAAGTAGTTTATTTATGGTTTTCCTTTTTAAGAAACGACTGTTTTTGTGCTCTTTTATTAGACAGAAACATCACTTTTAATCATTTAATTCATTTTTATGTATTTTTTGGTTTTTTTATTAAGTAAAAAAAAAAAAAAAAAAAAACAAAAAAAAAAAAAAAAATCAAGCGACAAACGATCACAGGGTATTTTTCGAAGAGGAGTACGAATTTTGGGTTCATTTTTCCCCATCTGAACAAATAGCCTACCGGCGTTCCGAATTCATTTCTTTTCCTACCGAGCTTTATTGGTGACGACATTTTCGACCAGCTGGAAAGTCCCTTCTGATTTTCACTTTCTGTTACACCATGCCTTGATCTTACGCTCTTTTCAAAGTTGCTTCAGTCTGCTGAGCCTTGTAGAGCCACCTATCTGCAAAAAAACTACTAGGAAGCGGAAAGGAATCGGAGGAAGGAAATATAGAAAGGAAAGAAGACTCTACGCTCGTCCTACCTCTCTTTTCTGACACATATTTTATCAGCGCCATCTGTCTGAAGAAAACTTAAGTACAGCAAACAATTCGCTAGAGTGCAGCACGGTCGACGCCGCTAGGCGGAACGAAAAAGCTATTTCTCTAGTGGAAGCGAGAGTACTATCGACTATCGCCGGTCCCTTTCGCGGATGTGACTGTCAGATTTCCCTGGTCAAGAATCCTTAAAGAACCCATGATACTCGACGCCGGCCCTCAATAAGATTGACAATTCATTTAGTTTAGTAACTTATCTGAACTGAGGAGGGTTTAGCTACAGATTTTTCGGTTCAGAATCAAGGTTTTTGTTGTAACATTCACCGACATCTCTACTTAGTCCCATACTTATACTAACTTATTACTTATACTACTTATGCTTATGCTACTTATACTCACTTATTCTCAGTTCTCTTTTTTAGATGGCGGAGACTGCAGTTTTATGTCCCCTTTGTGAACGTTCACTAGACGCCTCAGAATCGTCGGTACTGGCAGAAAAAGGAGCTACGGTAATCAATGAAGCTATCAAAACGAGAGGTACCAGCATCTCTGTCGAGGCAGGGAAACAAGTCCATGTTACTTGCAGAAAAACTTTCACAAACAAAATATACCTGTCGAAAATTGAGAATGAGAGACGACGAACCTTGCAAGAAAAGAAGGAAGCAGAAAAAGTGGTACTCCGATCACGGACTCCAAGTTTCAACTTCCAAGAGTGTTGCTTTTCCTGCACTACAATGATAAATCTCAACACTACCCACAAAAAAGGACACGAGTGGTACAAGGTTCGGACTAAAGATTTTGAAGAGAGTATAAAGGCAGTGTGCAAAAGCCGTGATGATGATTGGTCAAATAACGTTTTCCGCCAAATATGTGCAGTGTCAGACCTGCACGCAGTTGACGCAATTTATCACAAAGCCTGTTCTTCTATGTTTCAATTAAATAAGAGCCTTCCAGCCAGATTTGCGACGCAAGAACTTTTTGGAATACTCGAAGATACTGAGCCAGATAAAAAACGTCCAAAGTCCGA
Organism: Artemia sp. Qi Xiang Cuo; assembly: GCF_049724085.1. Classification (NCBI taxonomy): domain Eukaryota; kingdom Metazoa; phylum Arthropoda; class Branchiopoda; order Anostraca; family Artemiidae; genus Artemia; species Artemia sp. Qi Xiang Cuo. The sequence continues at coordinate 61,826,276 of NC_142807.1, read as the reverse complement.
GGCCAAGTCAAGATGAAAGATATCAGGCGTTTTTGAAGCTGGCTACTTTTTTCCAAGAAAATGACGAAGAACAGTATACAGTCAGTGAACTTGTTGTTAAAATAGGAGAGCTTTTGAATGGGACAGACCTTGAACCGTACTCTAACAAGTACTAGAAGAGCAAGCTTCTGGAATATTTCAGTGACCAGCTAGTATTTGCAACTATTGACGGTAAGGTTGACGTGGTGACATTCAAAGAAAAAGCATCAGCGATACTCCAGAATTTTTATTACTTGGACAAAACCGATAACGAAGAGAGTGAGAAAATCAAGCTTATTAGAGCAGCAGCAAAGATTATCAAAAGTGATATCAAAGGACTGCCAGCACAGAAGGAATCATATATGACCGCAAAGCAGATTTCTTCTGGAGAACAGCTGAAAGGCTCTCTACCTAATAGCCTAATGGTGTTCTTAGATGAAATATTCGTTGGAACCGATATTTGTTTCAAAGTGCTTGCCATTGGCAATTCCATCGTTCAAGCATCTCTCCCACGTGCCCTCATTTGTCCACTGCAACTAGGCTTAGCAGTGCAACTGGATTGCCATTTCAAGTCCAGATTTCTTATTGACACTTTACACAGCCATGATTCTGCTTCTCCTATGCTGAAGTCCAGAAATTTAAACGCTGTGCATCAGTCCGTGATGAACCTAGCCTTGCAGGAATTACCTCCGCACATGCTGTGCAGCATGTAGCTGATAATGCAGATTACGATGTTTGCACGATGGAAGGAAGAAAAATTTTCCATGGGATGGCTCTGCTAGCAACAGTTACGCCTCCTCTCATTAACAGCCGATCACCCATTCCGAGAGTTGAAGTTTCATTAGATGAAGTTGCCCAAAAAGGAAAAATTCCCATCTACCCTTACCGCTTAAGTGAGACAGTGCTTTCAAAGGTGCAATATGAGAAGATCCTTGGCAAAAATGTCAACGACCCTTATGCCTCACTCGATCAGCTCTGGTTATCTACCGGGTTCCTGAATGTCCCAAGACCGAGCTGGAATGGATTCATGCAGTCAGTTTTCTCTAACCAAATACATCATGAAACGGGAAACCTTCGCAGCAAGGCAAGCGTCTTGTTTTTGCCGATGATTGACCTCCCGTCTAGCAACGAATCCTGCCTTTACTCAACCTTGCGCTTTGTAGCTTCGCAAGGCAGAACCTACGGATTCACACCCGTTCTCACATTTGACCAGCCGCTCTGGTGGAAATCTATGAAGATCCTCAAGTCCGACACGACGAATGAGCTGAGTAGTATTGTTCTCAAGTTAGGTAGTTTTCATTTGATGATGAGTTTCGTCGGATGCATAGGACACCCCATGCAAGGTTCTGGTCTGAAAGAGGTTCTGGAATTGGTATACGCGACTGGTGCAGCGCCACACATTCTTTCTGGAAAAGCGATTTCTAGAGCTGTTCGATCTCACATTCTCGTGAGCTCGGCCATATATGCTCATCTCCTCGAAGAAGAGCAAGCGACGTTGACGTCTCTAGACATGTCTACTGTCTTCGCTAACGTACTGGATGGATACCTCCCACCCGAAGATCTCAGTCATGATCCCCAGCTCAAGCAACTTGAAAAATTTCTCAAGCAGAGACGCCAAGACCTGCTGACTCAGAGAACTGCGAAGCTCTGGTTTCAGTATCTTGACATGCTTGGGACACTGCTTGAGTTCATACGTGCCGAGAGACTAGGCCTGTAGGATTTGCACCTACAATCTGCAGTAGAGATGCTTCCGTTTCTAGCAGCATCTGGACATAACCTCTATGTCAAGTCGGTCTGGATATACCAGCAAGAGATGGCTAAGCTTCAAACTAGTCACCCACCAATCTTCGGCATTTGAACAGGGAGCATTTGAACAGGACCCAAGCATTTGAACAGGGAGGTCACACCATTAGAAGATCAGAGCGACGCTGGGCTGGACTCTCGGCAGATCTTGTCATCGAGCAGGAGTATATGAGAAGTCTGAAAATATCGGGCGGTCTTACAACTGGAGGTGGGATGACAGAACAGCAGAGAGCCATTTGGGTTCTGTCAAGACCAGCATGCCTGGAGATCAACCTCTTGATGCAAAATTTGACAAAAATTGGTTAATCGACAAGTGAGCGGCACCGCGACATGAGTTCCAGTAGAAAGGAGCGTGACTTCGACGATACCCAGAAGCTCGTCGGATACTTCGGAGAATCTTCTCTGTTCAGAGGTGACAATCATATTAGAAACATTGCCAACGGCATAACTTCTTCCCAAGATATTAATGTTGACGAGGCCGATGTGGCTGGAAATTTGATTCTAAGTAAGATGACGGGAAAAACCTTGAAGGAGCAAGTCTTCAAGAAAAAAGACCAAGTGACCCTAATGAATGCCAAACAGGCGGGGTCCTCTGTGGTAGCGCAAATAGATCCGGTGCTCCTTGTCCAGTAGTTTATAATAGTAGCCCAACAAACTGACCTCCGAGAAGAATATTTCAAGTACGAACTTTGTACGACTCCTCCTTCTCTTTTCGAAAGTAAGAGCCTTATGAGAAAAGCAAATATGCCAGAGCTTGCAAAAGCGATCTTTCAGGCTTGGGGGATCGAGACTCAGTCACCCTCAAGACCTGCTTCTGCGTGTAACCTCATCTTGGATGGTGGTTCTCTTCTACATCGAGTTCCATGGAAGGTAGGGTCAACCTTCAAGGTCATCTTTGCTTCATACGTTCATTACGTACAAGCAAGGTACCCTAGTGCGATCGTTTTGTTTGACGGATATGAAGTTGCTCCAGCAATCAAAGATGCTACCCATTTACGTCGAGCAGGGATGGTTGGCCGCCAAGTTTTTTTCACCGAAGAGATGACCCTTTGCATGAAGAAAGAAGAGTTTCTTTCATGTAAGACAAACAAAGGACGTTTCCTGAAGCTGCTCGGCAACCATTTGGAAGCCGTAGGTTTCCGAATTTTCCACTCGGAAAGAGACGCCGACGTTCTGATTGTAGAAAAAGACGTAGAAGCTGCTAGTCTTACAGACACAATCGTGGTTGCTGATGATACTGACATCTTGGTTCTTCTGATCAGTCAATCAGATTCGCGTTCCGGACGTTTATATTTCTAACCGGTAGCTAAGTTTGGCGGCACAAGTACATCTTGGGATATTATTGAGATGAAGCAGTATCTAGGAAGAGATGTCAGCAAACTGATTCCATTCTCTCATGCCGTGCTGGGTTGTGACGCAGCCTCTCACCTTTACGGAATAGGAAAGAGCAAAGCCGTTCAGCTGCTACTTTCCAACAAGAATTTCAGGGACAGTGCTGCAATATTTGGCGACAAGCTCGTATCGCTTGACGATATTGTGGCAGCAGGAGAGCGAGCATTGTTGATACTGTACGGTTGCCCTGATGTTTCGAACCTGGACACTACCAGAAAGCTAATCTTTCACAGAAAAGTGAGCACTGCCACCACTTTCGTGCATCCACGAGAACTGCCACCGAATCAGGCAGCAGCGAAGTACCACTCGCTACGTGTTTACTGCCAAGTTCAAATCTGGCTCGGGAGCCCAGTAGACCCTTTACGCCTGGGATGGAAACTGCAGGATAACGAAGTTTTTGCGCCAATAAAAACAGATCTCCCTGCCGCTCCGTCTCAGCTGCTGAAAATTATCAAATGCTCGTGTCGTATTGACGGCTGTGATAGTGAAAAGTGTACCTGTAAGAAAAATGGACTTGAGTGTACTATAGCCTGCCGTACCTGTAAGGGAAGCTCGTGCAACAATTCGAAGTTTCAAGAAGAAGAACTTAGTGAAGAAGAATAACAGTTAACTGTGATGATGAAAAATCTAGTTCCTACATTTTGATGATGTGCAATTTCTATATATTTGAAAAATAAGATAAAAGCTTTTCTCTGAACACATTAAGTTAAAACCTACCTTGTCTCATGGTGTTTGGCGCTGAGGTGTTTCGTCATTCCTGTTTATTGTTGTTTAGTCTTTTTTTTTCTAAGCCTTTCGTTTATATAGCCTAAAATAATAAAATAAAAACAAACTTATTCCGTATTAGACCTTGTTAAACGCTGGTAAGAGTTTTTTTCCCCAAAGACACAGTTTTTTCCCCATTTTTTTTTTTTTGCTGATAAATATTTTTCTTTTTGGTCAGGTAACGAAATGAGTATAAGAAACGAATTCAGAGCCAAAAGCTGATCTAAAAACATGCGTAAAACATTATAGTTTAAGTTTTGAATTTTTTTCCCAGTTTTTGAGAAAAGAAATAAGAAAACATTAAAAAAAACAATTTTGCATCAAGCTAGAGATTTAGATTTTTGATATGTTGTTAAGCATGTTTTTCCGGTCCGGATGGTGAAGAAACCATTTCTATACCAACTTTTTCCTGGTCAAAACTTATTTTTCTCCTACTATTAAACCATCTCATAACGCCGGAACAGCTCCAACCTTTTATGCCCAGCCTATCCTCGTCAGGGCAGAAGACTATTGCCAGATTTATAAACTGTTCTTTTATTTTTTGCTGCCTACTTAAGTATTTTCTGCTCATAATCCTCTTTTGTTGCATCTTGTTTTGTCTTTTCAATGCTAGTTAAAAATATAAAGAAATATCACGAACCAGTTTATTTGAAACAGTTTTTCAAAACATATTCCATTCACTAATAATCATTTTATGAATAGACTGCTATCCTTCCTTCGGAAATATAGGCCTAGGCTTTTATTTTGCAGACTTTTTTTTCTGAAATTCAGAAAAAATTCCTGAAAATACCAAACCTTGAAGTTCCCTCTTTCTTTTTTATTTTTGTTCAATATCGTACTGAAATGTACTTCCTCGAAGCTTAGAACTCCCAGCTTTAGTTTTTGAGTTTTATTTATATACTGGGGATTTCTACCATATTTTGTGGGCCCTGAGGACTCAGAGGTCAACTTTTAGAAATTTAGGATTAAAAATTTGATCCTTTGACCTTGAACTTGACTTTATCAAACAGTTCGTGGTAACGAAATATAAGTAAGGAGCAACCCGGCTCAACAGTATCCGAAACTCTATTAAACATAATTTTGATACCAATAGATACATCACAAGAATCAAATTTTAATTCTAATTTAAAATATATAAGCCTTATTAAGCTTAGTCCTATCTATTCTAAGTAACGCGCCCGAAAAAATTCGGATTATTTTTGAAAAAAGGGGGAAAAACCACCTAGCAGTTATAAAAACTTAATGAAAGTCACACCATCATATTCAGCTTATCAGAGAACTCTTTTGTAGAGGTTTCAAGCTCCTATCTACAAAAATGTGGAATTTTCCATTTTTTGCCAGAAGAAAGATCACGGATGGGTGTTTATTTGTTTTTTTTTTTTTTGTTGTTTTTTTTCTTTTTCCCAGGTGTGATCGTATCGACCCAGTGGTCCTAGAATATCGTGGGAGGGCTCATTGGAATGGAAATTAAAAGTTCTAGTGCCCTTTTTAAGTGACCAAAAAAAAATGGAGGGCAACTAGGCCCCCTCCCACGCTCATTGTTTTCCCAAAGTCACCTGATCAAAATTTTTAGATAGCCATTTTGTTCAGCATGTTAGAAAATATTATAAGTATGTCTTTTAGGATGACATAATCCCCCGAAGTTCCCGGGAGGAGGGCTGAAAGTTATGAAGTTTACCCAATGTTAACATATAGTATTGGTTATTTGAAAGTATACAGTACAGACGTTTTCAGGGGAGATTTTTACTGGTAGTGGGGGGGGGTCGGGCAGGGACGTACGAAGGGGGGGCCTCCAGGCCTGGCCCCCCCCCGAAATCTCACGATTTTTTTCATTTTCCCATAATTTTCTGATTTTTCTCACAGAATAATGGGTTTGAAGGATTTGCCCCCCCCCCGAAACAAATTGCCCCCTCCCCCTCCCCGAAAAAAATTCCTGCGAACGTGCCTGGGGTCGGGGGTTATGTAGGAGGATCTTTCCATGAAGGAAGTTTTCATGGGGGAAGGGACATTGCTATGAAGGGGACGCCGGACTTCCCAGCATTATTTAAAAAAAGATCAGAAATTAAACATAAAAAAACAAGTTTTTCATCTGCAACAGCAGCAACATCAAAACTTTAAACGATCAGAAAATATTACACATATGATTGGGTTCACCCCCTAGGCAATACTCATTGTTAAAGCCAAAGATTTTTCAGTAACTTCATAAGAGCTATTTATTCTAATTAACGGCCTTTGTGATTAAGCGGTCATTTTTAAATAATTGGAACAAAATTTGAACTTTAGCTTAAAGAGCAATGTATTGACTAGGGGGTGAACCCCCTTATATACGTATTAAAAATATATGAATATAGAAGTTCGTTACGTAAGTTAATTTGTAAGTTACGTATATTTATTACAAATAAAAACGTTCGTAAATTAAATGAAACAAGTTTCGAGAAAGCCATTTAACCAAATAAAAGTAAACTAATATGAAAATTTTGTTTTAATTATTTTATGTACTGTGAGCCAAGATCAAAACCTGCATTAATTTAAAAACGTTAAAAAATTAAATTAAAAAAACAAGTTTGTTTTAACTGAAAGTAAGGAGCGACATTAAAACTTAAAACGAACAGAAATTATTCCGTATATGAAAGGGGTTGTCCCCTCCTCAACGCCTTGCTCTTTACGCTAAAGTTTGACTTTCTCACAACTCTATTTTTTTTAAACAATAAAAAACTTTAGCGTAAAGAGCGAGGCGTTGAGGAGGGGACAGCCCCTTTCCTATTCATCATGAGTCCTACTCCCTGCCTCTGCGTCCATCCTTTCTATCTGAATAAATAAATTCTATATCACCATTTCATGTTTCCTACCCCTGGGATATGAGCTTCTGAAACCTGTTCTAAAGTCCCTGTCCCTGTACCAAGTCCCTTGGCCCTTCAATTGAATGGAGGCTTTGCAAAAACCTGAGCCTATCTTAGTCAGAACAGGGTTTTCCACACTTGACGATGCTCTTCGTTCAACAAGAGTCAGAATCCTGCGCAAGCCATCTCAAGTCTATTACCTCCGACTTATTATATATTCATTCCTACAAATATTATACTACTACGTGGAGGCAGTCCATAAGAAATAGCTTAGCTAGGAAAAGCGTTTTCAACCCCAAAAAGCCCATCAAAACAAACAAAACCCAGAAGAAATCTCCATTAATCAGAATACACTACAATGCTGTGTCGTTGACTAGGCTACAATATCCTTGAAGGGTACCACTCCTCAAGGTCACCCTGCTGCACGGTTCGTGTTAAATCGTGAAAGGCCCAATCTGTCGCCACTATAATGCCACTTGAGCAGGATTCCCTTTCAGGGATAGGAACAGATTAATGAGCCTATGACAGAGCGTTAGCCTTAAACCATCTCATAACGCCGGAACAGCTCCAACCTTTTATACCCAGCCTATCCTCGTCAGGGCAGAAGACTATTGCCAGATTTATAAACTGGTCTTTTATTTTTTGCTGCCTCCTTAAGTATTTTCTGCTCATAATCCTCTTTCGTTGCATCTTGTTTTGTCTTTTCAATGCTAGTTAAAAATATAAGGAAATATCACGAACCAGTTTATTTGAAACAGTTTTTCAAAACATATTCCATTCACTAATAATCATTTTATGAATAGACTGCTATCCTTCCTTCGGAAATATAGGCCCAGGCTTTTGTTTTGCAGACTTTTTTTCTGAAATTCAGAAAAAATTCCTGAAAATACCAAACCTTGAAGTTCCTTCTTTCTTTTTTATTTTTGTTCAATATCGTACTGAAATGTACTTCCTCGAAGCTTAGAACTCCCAGCTTTAGTTTTTGAGTTTTATTTATATACTGGGGATTGCTACCATATTTTGTGGGCCCTGAGGACTCAGGGGTCAACTTTTAGAAATTTAGGATTAAAAATTTGATCCTTTGACCTTGAACTTGACTTTATCAAACAATTCGTGGTAACGAACTGTAAGTAAGGAGCGACCCTGCTCAATGGTAACCGAAACTCTAAAACACGGAATTTTGATACCAATAGATACATCAAAAGAATCAGATTTTAATTTTGATTTCATATATAAGTTTCATCAAATTTAATCTTACCAATCAAAAGTTACGCGCCTGAGAAAATTTGGCTGATTTTAGAAAAAAGGCGGAAAGACCCCCTAAAAATTATAGAACCTTAATGAAAATCACACCATAATATTCAGCGTATAAGAGAAACCGACTTTAAAGGTTTCAAGCTCCTATCTACAAAAATGTGGAATTTTCCATTTTTTGCCAGAAGAAAGATCACAGATGAGTGTTTATTTGTTTGTTTGTTTTTTTTTCTTTTTCCCAGGTGTGATCGTATTGACCCAGTGGTCCTAGAATATCGTGGGAGGGCTCATTGGAACGAAAATTAAAAGTTCTAGTGACCTTTTTAAGTGACCAAATAAAAATGGAGGGCAACTAGGCCCCCTCTCAAAGTCACCCAATTAAAATTTTTAGATAGCCATTTTGTTCAGCATAGTCGAAAATATAATAAATATGTCTTTTAGGATGAATTAATCCCCCACAGTTCCCAGGGGAAGGGCTGCAAGTTATGAACTTTGCCCATTGCTTACATATTGTATTGGTTATTGGGAAGTATACAGACATTTTCAGGAAGGATTTTTTCTGGTGGGGGGGGGGGGCTTGAGGTGGGGGTTACTCGGTAGAATCTTTCCTTGGTGGATGTTTCTTTAGGGTAAGGGACATTTCTATGAAGGGGGCGCCGGATTTCCAAGCATTATTTAAAAAACGATCAGAAATTAAATTTAAAAAAAACAAATTGTTTCAACTGAAAGTAAGAAGCAACATTAGAACATAAAACGAACAGAAATTATTACGTATATGAGAGTGTTCTCTCCCAAGTCAATGCCTCGCTATTTACGATACAGTTTTTTTTTTAGTGTTTTCAAAAGAGGTATCTATTCTAATAAAACGGCCTGTGTGATTCAGAGGTTTGTGAATTAAATTTTTTTTTTAAATTTTAAGGAAAGAGCGTGGTATTGACTAAGGGGAGAACTTCCTCATATACGTAATAACATATACGTAATAAAAAAAAAACAATAAAAAAAAAACAAGCGATACGGCTCAATAGTAATCGAAACTTTTAAAAACGGAATTTTGATGTCAATAAATGTATCAAAAGAATGGGCTTATAATGCTGATTCTAAATATATAAATTTTATTAAGTTTAGTATTACTCATCAATGGCTACGAGCCTGAAACAATTTACCTGATTTTTAAAGAGGGGGGAAAGATCCCCTACAAGTGAAAGAATTTTAATGAAAATCACACCGTCAGATTCAGCGTATGAGAAAACCCTATTACATAGGTTTCAAGCTCATATCTGCAAAATACTGCAACTTTGTATTTTTTGCCAGAAGAAAAATATACGAATATAGATGTTCGTTACGTTACTTGTTTTTTTTTATATTTAAATCTCAATCAGAAGGCTGTTTAAAAATGTGGCTCAAACCCGCTTTTCAGGACTATTAAATAAAAAAAACAAGTTTTTTAAACTGAAAGTAAGGAGCGACATTAAAACTTAAAACGAGCAGAAATTATTCCGTATATGAAAGGGGCTGTCCCTTCCTCAACGCCTTGCTCTTTACGCTAAAGTTTTTTATTGTTTTAAAAAATAAAGTTATGTGACAGAGTCAAACTTTAGCGTACAGAGCGAGGTGTTGAGGAGGGGACAGCACCTTTCATGTACGGAATAATTTTTGTTCGTTTTAAGTTTTGATATCGCTTCTTACTTTCAGTTTAAAAAGCTTGTTTTTTATTTAATTTCTGATCGTTTTTTAGTTAATGCAGCTTTTATTTTGGTTCACCGTCATTGAATAAGTAAACAAAATTTTGTTCCAATTCTTTAAAAATTACCCTTAATCACAAAGGCCGTTAATTAGAATAAATAGCTCTTATGAAAGTACTAAAAAATCTTTGGCTTAAAGAGCGAGGCATTGATTAGAAGGTGAACCCAATCAAATAGCTAATATTTTTTATTCGTTTTAAGTTTTGATGTTGCTCCTTACTTTCAGTTGAAAAACTTGTTTTTTTATATTTAATTTCTGATTATTTTTTTATTAAAAATGATGGGAAATCCGCCGCCCCCTTCATAGCAATGTCCCTTCCCCCATGAAAACTTCCTTTATGAAAAGATCCTCCCATAGAACCCCCAACCCACCCCCACTACCAGAAAAAATTCCCCCTGAAAACGTCTGTATACTTCTCAATAACCAATACTATATGTTGACATTGGGTAAAGTTCATAACTTTCAGCCCTCTCCCTGGGGGCTTCGAGGGATTAAGTCATCCTAAAAGACATAGTTATAATATTTTTGACCATGCTGAACAAAATAGCTACCTCAAAATTTTGATCGTGTGACTTTGGGAAAAAAAAATGAGCGTGGGAGGGGGCCTAGATGCCCTCCATTTTTTGGTCACTTAAAAAGGGCACTAGAACTTTTAATTTCCGTTCCAATGAGCCCTCCCACGATATTCGAGGACCACTGGCTCGATACGATCACCCCCGGGAAGAAAAAAAAAACAAAAAAAAAAAATAAATAAACACGCATCCGTGATCTTTCTTCTGGCCAAAAATGCAAAATTCCACATTTTTGTAGATAGGAGCTTGAAAACTCTACAGAAGGGTTCTCTGATACGCTGAATATGATGGTGTAATTTTCATTAAGGCTCTTTAACTTTTAGGGGGTCTTTCCCCCTTTTTTCGTAAATCAGCCAAATATTCTCAGGCGCTTAACTTTTGAGGGGTAGGACTAAACTTGATGAAACTTATATATTTGAAATCAGCATTAAAATCTAATTCTTTTGATGTATCTATTTGTATAAAAATACCGTTTTCTAGAGTTTCGGTTACCATTGAGTCGGGTCGCTCCTTACTTACAGTTCGTTATACGAACTGTTTGATAAAGAGAGAAAGGATGAGGCTGCTAGGACAGGTTCTGCGGATGAAGAATGACAGATTTGCAAAGATGGTCCTTGTCGGCCAACCGCCTAGGGTCAAACGAAAAGGAGGTTATCCCAAAATGGGGTGGGAGGATATTGCTAGGAAAAATTTAAGGTAGATGGGAACTTCTTGGGAGGGTGTAAAGAGGGAGGATTTGGATAGATTGGGATAGAAGAGAGCAGGTATGCTGCATTGAGTTAATAGTGTGACTCAAAGACTTGACTTATCTACAGCTCTGGGAACCATTTCATGACGTTATACAGGGGTAGCTGAAACGAGCATTTCTCATTTGACAGATAGAGTTAGAGGATTTATGATCATCACAAGAGAGTATGTGTTACAACTTTTTTATGCTTGTCGTTGGACAGTCTTTCCCGCTGCATAGATTCTAATAGACAACACAAAGGATGTATTTTGGTGAGCGTTTTCTTCTATTTATTCGATGGGAAGGAGAAAAAAGCGGGACGCGCTTTGTGGAGCGTAGTATAAAATCCAAACCAGTCACGAAGACTTTCTAAAGCCTTTGAAGAATACAAAAATGGCTAGCTAGGCGTTCTTCTCTGTTTCCACCAATGGTTGTCACCATTCTTATTAGCTGTTCACCTACTCCTGTGTTGCAATGCTTCTTTTATATTATATGGTGTTTACTCATGCAATAGATCTACGTTGCTGACAAAAAAAAAAAAAATCCATTAAAAGCCCTATAAGTGATTTTATTTTCATCGTCCTCCTGTCCTACTTTTGTAACTTTTTTCTTTTTGTCTAATGTTTAGAAGTTAAATGATGATGGTTCTGAACAGATGAAGTTCTCCGGGACTATTCTGTAAAAATAACTTTTCACGGGAGAGTTTTTTAGTATGAAATTATATTACTAAGACATTAGTTGTCAGCTTTTTGTGATTTAAATTCATCCGTATGTACGAATCTACCGACTTATTAAAGAGACCGAAATGAGGTGACATGGAAATGATGTAGTAATTAGGTGATTTATTTGCAGTTTAAAAGATTTTAAGCAGCCTGGCCAATAAAATATATCAGACCTCCCGTATACATACTGGCTTGTGTTGGAGCCCGTGGCCACTGAATTACGAAACATTAAAATGCAGAGGGGTCTTGAAGTTCAAAGCCTTTTAATTAGGAAAAACTTAATGTACAATACTTCAAAAAATTTAATAAGAAAATTAACTTTACTACTACTATCAAGCCAACTGAGGCCAAGACAGCTGCAACCAGTCTTCCTCTTGACAAAGTAGGCTGATGCTAGCTAAGCTGCACAAACTTCTCCTACTTCACACACTACTACAATCTGTCCAAAACTTTACCCTTTACTCCCTCCCATGAAGCTTTGATTCCCTTCAGTCTTTCTAAGCTCCCCACTCGAGGATGTAATGGTTTTCATTTGGCTTCAGTCGGATGAGCAAAAAGCCTAATTTGGGCAACCTGTCATCTTTTATATGTTAAAGCATAATCTGATCATCTTAAGTTACGTTTTCATTTAGCTTTTTTGGACAAACTGGAAAGTAAATCAACCATGAAAACTGGAAAAACATTTCCTTATTTGTTTCTAGCTGTAACACCAACAGAAGCAACCAACAGAAATTCTTATCAATGAATAAATTAGAACCAAACCAAACAAAATTAAGCTGGATAATCTTAAAACGAACCACAATTACCACAAGACAAACAACGGAAAAGATAACACCCCCTACGCCTTCTAAAGCCAGAGCGCCATTTGTGCTTTATTGAAAACAAAACGTATTTTCTACATCTTTTCTTTTACAACAATAATATATAAGAAATTATTGAGACTTCCAGAAACGAATATCATTGTATATTAAACAATTGGTCTATTTTCAGTAGTTCTTTTAACTAATGTTGGTTACTATGGTAATTTGATTGGCGTCAATTTTTTGATTAGTTAATAATAGGAATATCTCAAAAGTTCCTTTTTCAGTTTCTTGGTTTAAGAATAAAGATTTTGAAATCAGCTATTGAAATTTTGAACAAAATTAATTTTCAGTCAAAATTTTTGAATAATAATAATTTTGAGCAACAAATTCTCATAGGAATTTTAGGTCTATGGACGGGGGGAAGAATGTTATTGAAATGAATTGAAAGTCTGCCTAATAATTGGCCTTTCACAGGGCTGAAGCGGCACTGACCCTCATCCTTTTACAACCTTAAATATAGACGAAAATTGCTCCACCCTTTTATTATACCGATGTTGTAGTAGTTTTGCTGTAGATTGTTTGTTTGAATGTATGTATTTCAAGGTGTTATGTTAAAAAGGACCTTATTACAATGATTACCTGTAAAGTTTAACTTATGTAATTTACTGCCTTTGCCCCAGTAGCTTTGTGTGTCATGCAAGGCCGCATGTAGGGGGGGACTATGGGTTTTGAATTCCTCCCCCTAATTGTTTGCCTGACTCGTAAAAACGTATCTAAAATACATAGATACAAATTTTTGATGCTTTTTAAAAGTTTTTTTACCCCACCCCCACAAAAAAATAACACACCCCCAAAAAATCTTGGTTACCGTCTTGGTGTCATGTCATTCCTGAAGTGGGCTACATTTTTATTGAAATTTTTCACAATTTGGATTAAATTGGCAATTGGAAAATTCGTATCACCTATCTTGGGGGCTAAGGGGGGATGAAATAGCATAAAAGGTGGGAAGGCAGCACCCAAACCTCTTTTGGCTCTAAAAAGGGGCACAAGAACTTTCAATTTCCAATTTCAAAGACTCATCCCTGCTCCCAAGAATTTTGCAGAAATATTATTTGGTAACCGGCCTGCCTAAATGGTAACCTGGATAAAGAGAGTGTCTTTTTATTTAGCTTTGTCCTTCTCTCAATTGATTATTCAATGTCTATTTACCCCTCTCCTTCAACATTCCTTGAAAATTTCAACTCAATACCCTAAATCGCTCCCAAGATATTGCTGATATAACATATTACGATTAATGTCTCTTGATTTATCTTACTACTTAACTGTGCATAAATTGTAAGCTCAGTATTAACCTATAGCACATTAAATCCGAATTTCTTTTGCCCTCCACCCTTCCTTTCTCCCACAATAGCTGGAAGTTTCAAATCCTCCCCCCTAAACCGTTACGAAGATATACATAGCATGTTATTTCGATGAATTCATTTACTCAGTTCTTCGGCCAGTAAGTTCTTCGTCACATTTCTGAGCCCCCTAGCACACATATCCCCACCCCTCACTCCAAACAAAGTAGGATTTTCTTGCCACAGTAAACGACCCAAAGAACAAGTTTTGAGCTAATGGGAAACCCACTACCAAACATCCCCCATCCCGCTTTTCCATTATAAATTCCATGTTTAAGGAATGGGTAACTTGCATGATTTACAAACCTTGTCCCTGGGAAGCAAAAAAGGGGAAGAGAAACCCTTTCAATCGAATTTTAATTTCCAATCGAATGAGCCCTCTCCGAGGTTTCTACTACTACCTTTTCAATATGAAGCGGCCTTGAGAAAAAGAAAAATTGGAGCAATTTCGCTCTTTACTAGGGCAGCGCTACTGTGCTGCCTATGATCATACTGGAAAACTTAACCCTGTGTAAATTACACCCAATAAGATTTCACTAATGGTTTTGGGAAGCTATGGGATATCTCAGGGGTATTCAAGAAAATTACACCATTGGAAGATATCATTCAGGGACTGACCCATCGGAATATTTAGAATGAACAATAACTTAGGATTACCCTGCCTCCTACCCTTCACAGAGTTAGATCGGGCCTGGGCCCCCAAGGCACAATGAGCAGATTTACTCTTATTACCAATTTTGGTTGAGATTCATCGACCCTTTTTGCTAGGTGTCGCGATAACAATAATTCTAGTCCTGAAAACAGAACCCAGGGATTACTTACAATAAAGATTAAATGCACCTAGACCTTAAATTTTTCTCTGCACAAATACGTCTATACCTTGAACCTTACATCGTATTAATTTTCCCAGTTTTATTTAAATGGAATATTTTGTCTACGCAATTTGTTTTACGGCTACAGTCTCCCATGCGTACCATATTCTATAATTGCATTCTTTCATAAAGTGGCGGATCCAGATGGAGGGTGAGGGGGCGCGAGCCCCCCCCCCCTAAAGTAGTCTAAAGGAATGTAATTTACTTAATTAACGCAAACTTGCGTTAAATTAACTTTATCATAACGCAAGTTTATCGGATCAACCTATTTTGCGCCCCCTCCCCCCCCCCCCAAAAAAAAAAAAATCATGAACCCACCCCTGCGTCCATAGATTAAACTTTACTGGAGGCAAGTTCTATAAAAAACAAATTTTGATTGTCATTGGAATCGTTTGCAGCAAAATAATTTCTTCTTCTGAAAGATATTGTCCCTATGTTAGATATTAGAGAAATATGGACAAAATTTGATTTCAACAAACAAACAATTACATAAAAAAAATGATGGCAATGTTTCAGCTACAAATACAAAATTTACAATTGGTATGATAATAGGAAAGAAAAATTATGAAACTCTTCTGCAATAACAAATGAAGTATTGACACTTCATCTAATTATATACAAAAAAAGAAAAAAAAAGAAAAAAGGATGCTACTTTTTTAAATGAAAGAAAACAAAGTCTGATGGTTTTTCAACTAGCTAAACATAGTGACACATCTGCAATACCATTTGGCGGCGACTGCAAAATTAATAACACCAAAGATTATTAGAGATTATTTTTGTAGCAAAGTGTCTAAACCAAAGACTGTGTGGCAAAAAATAAGAGACACCTGGTTTTCTATCTCTTCTTTTTATCAACTTTTTTTAGATTGACTCCAGTCCAGAGCTATAGATCAGAGAGTAAGGAATTAACATCAGCACTGCCTGAACTTGTACAGTTAAGATAGAAATTTGACAAACAAGTACGACCGTGGTAAGTCTAAAGCCCCAATGGAAGGTCTGCAATCACCAGTTTTTTTTTTGTTTTTTTTACTACCTTTTGATCCACAAACTCCTTGTCACGTCGATGGATCAAAAAGTACAGAACCATCATTCACACTGCTTGAACTCTTATAGCAAGAACTGAATACAGACCAAAAAGAAACGACTGTTGTGAGTCTGAGGCCTTAATGAAAGACCACAAGGCACCTTGTTTTATTTTTTCTGCATTTATTTCCTTATCGTCTTATTTTAAAAACTACAGAAATAATTTGTGTGCTACAAAATATGAGCCCTTACGGTGGAAACTGGAGTAAAAAAGAAGAAAAAAAAGTGACACCTCTAAGGCCATAATGAAAGACCATGTTCAAGTTGCAACCGGCTTGCTCTTTCTTCGTTTTTATCAACTTGTGTTTAATAGACTAGCCACAATGATGACGCAGTAAGACAGAACTAGTACCTCTGGAGCTGCAACCTATGCGGCAAGAAACACAGAGTGAAGAAAAAGCCAAAAAACAATAAATTGCGGCAAGCATAAAGGCGCAGTTGAGGACCAGACAACGAGTCGTCTCTTTTGCTCCTTCTCTTCTTTTTGCCAGCTTTTGTTTATTTTCTTTTGAGAAAGTTTTCCCAGACAAATTGGAGTCTTATAGCAAAAGAAAAGAGCCTGTTTGGCATCAAATGCTTTTGAATAATTCAACTTGTAAAGTTGCCGCTTGGCAAATTGAAAAGCGCGTGACAAGCTGGCAGTATATTGTTTTTATTTTTAGTTTATTGCATCATACGTCCCTTTGAAACTTACCTCAAGCATACATAATATCATTATAGCTTGAATTTTATTAACTCGCATACGAAAAAAACCAAAATGGAAATATGCTTCTTTTTTTAATTTTTAGAAATATATGGAAATTGGTCAAACTTCACAAACCAATATTTTTCAGGAAGAGGAAATAGCTGTTTTACTATTAAACTAACTAATATAAAGGAACGTCTGATTATTGATTAAATAAAATAACAGCTTTTTTCAACCGAAGTTAAGGAGTAATATCAAAACTTAAAACGAACACTAATTATTACGTATATGAGGAGAGCTACTCCCTCCTCAATACCTCCCTCTTCAGTCTAGAGTTTTTAAGGTTTTTTTTTAAGTTTCTTATTGCTCTAATTAAACGGCCAAGAAATTGGGACAAAAAGTCAAGCTTTAGCGTGAAGAGCGAGGTATTTTGGAGGGGGCAACCCACCTTGTGTACGTAATAATTTCTGTTTGTTTTAAGTTTTGATGCTGCTCCTTACTTTTAGTTGAAAATCTTTTTTTTTATTTAATTTCTGATCTTTTTAAACAATGCCGCGAATTCAGGCTCAACCTCCATGGGAACTTCCTTCCCCCAACAAAAATACCTCCATGGAAAGTTCTTCCCAAGTAAAATACCCCCTGCCAGAGAAATTTCTCCTAGACAATTCCATCTCGCTGAAAGTCTCCCCCGGAATTTTTTTTTGCAGACAATTCCGGCTGAAAAGTTTTCTTAGCACACTTTCATCTGCAAAAGACTTAAATTTCTGAGTGTTTTTCAAATCATGCCAATATCCCCCTTCTTGGGAAAATTTTACCGTAAATTCCCCCCCTTTTCCCCAAGTAAAAAGTGCCTCCCATAGAAAATCCCCCTGGATAATTTATCCCACGGAAAACTCACCCATGGAGAATTCCTCCCGGGGAAAATCCTCCCTACGGAAAGATTCTCTAGACAATTCCAACCCGGTGAAAATTTCCCTTAAAAAATTCCCTTTAATATCTCCACATGTAAAATTGATTCGGCAAAGAGAGAGCAAGACAAAGAAAAGAATAGCAGGTCGTCCTCGTCTGGGGTGGAAGGACGTCATAAAGAAAGATTTAAAGGAAATGGGAACTTCGTGGGCGGGTGTAAAAAGGGAGGCTTTGAATTGATCGGGGTGGAGGAGAAGCGTGCGCAGCTGTGTTGGCCTCAGGCAGCTTGGTGCTGCGGTAAGTTTTTAGTAGTAGTAGTAGTAGTAGTAGTAGTAGTAGTAGTAGTAGTTCATGCAAATTCCCCAGTCTAAAATTTCCCTTGGAAAGTTAGGTCCAGGGCTATTTCATCCCCATGGGAAATTCTCCCCGTGAAAAAAACCCCAAGCAGAAAATTACCCCCCCCCCCTCCCCCTCCCATGAAATATGTCAATATATTTCCCAATAACAAATATTATACGTAAACAATGGTCAAATTTCATGACTTGCAAACCTAGCCCCAGAGGTTGTAAGGGTCACGTTATTCCCAAAGACAATTTCTGTTTGAATGAACCCTCTTCCGATATTCTAGGACTATTGTTTTTATACGATCACCCCTGGGAAATGAATTCTCTCCCAATATTCTTGGAATATTGGTTTGATGCGATTTTGACCCTGAAAAAAAACGCATCCGTGATCTTTTCTGGCAAAAAAAATACAAAACTCCGCATTTTTGCAGCCGGAGGCTGGAAACATCTACAGTATGGTTTTATAATATCCTGAATATGATTGTGTCATTTTCATCAAGCTTCCTCGACTTTGAGGGGGTGTTTCCCTCTTTTTCAGTCAAATCAGTCAAATTTTCTGAGGCTCGTAGCTTTTGATTGGTAGCAATAAACTTAATTAATCTTAAATATTTAGAATCAGCATAATAATTCGATTATGTTGATGTATCTATTGGCATCAAAATTTTGTATTTTAGAGTTTCAGTTATTGATCTGCATCGCTCCTTACTTACAGTTTGTTACTATAAACTATTTGATTTGTTTACTAAATCAACATTTGCTTTAAAAACTGATTCAAAATTATTATTTGTGCATCGTCCAGTTTTAGCTTGGTTTTGCAACAAGCCAAGACTGAACTTATTTTGACAACTAGTCAATCCACGGTGGACGGCGTTTACCCCCCCCCCACTCCCCGGTGACTAAAACCAGAAAAAACCCACGGAAAATCCCTCCCCCTGGAAAATACTCCCCCCCCTGAGGAAAATATCCCCACCCCCGAAAATTTTCCCCCATTGAAAATAACCCCCCAGTAAACACCCCCCCCCCCCGAAAATACCTCCCCCTCCGTAGAAAATAAGGCTTTCCGAATTTTATTTGAGTTTTATTTTTTTTTTATTTCTGTAGGGGGAAGGAATTTTGGTACATGTGTATTATGCACCACTCACTCAAATTTGCGCTGTGTAGAACTCGAGAACAAACCGGTTTCTCCGTTAGTTTTTTTTCAGCTTAGCGCGAGACAACACAAAGAGAGGTGACAGAATGCATGGGAAATATATAATTTGGGCTATATATTTGCACATAGGGGGGGGGTAAAGTATTTGGACAGTTTGAAGCCAGAAAACAATTCTTTCTAGGTATGGCCGCTAAAAAATTACAGAAGAATAGCGATTTATCTGTAATTTTTGTTAACAGAAAAAAATAATAAATAAATGAATAAAAATAGAAAATCCCAGGAAAGTAACTGTAATGTTTCATTTAAGTGTTTTTTTCAAGTGTTAAGTGGTTTTTTTTTCAGTGACCGTTTTTCCAAGTATTAAGCACAATTATTAGGTTAATGTATTGTTTCATTTAAGTGTATTATTATGATCGCTGATCAAAGTTTATTTTATTTGCATAACCTTTCATTTATGTTATTTTAATATGTTCATGGCCGTATATTTGGTTTTAAAATACACTTCTCTATCTATCTATCTAATATGCAGAATACTTGTTCCAAACACATTTTGCATGCAGAACCGCTATACTTTACCCCCCCTTCTAATATGCAAACCTATAGCCCGATTGTATTTCTAAAGTAACGAAGAAACTAACGTAAAAACTGGTGTGTTCTCGAATTTTTACACAGCGTAAACTTGAGTTAGTGGCGCATAACACACAAGTACCAAAATTTGTCCTCAATATGGAAATAAAAAAAATAAACTCAAACAAAATTCTCAAATTTGGAAAGTCTTATTTTCCACGGGGGGGGGGGGGGTATTTTCCGCGCGGGGGGGTGTTTTTCGGGGGGTATTTTCTGGGAGATTTTTTCTGCGGTTTTTCGGCAGGGGGGGGGGTTATCGCCGGGGGGAGGGGGTTCAACGCCTAGAACCTGAATCCACAGCTTTAGTGGATGGAAATTATCTTGAACTTGCATCGTGTCACCAAAAGAAAACCAGTTTTGCACCGAATCAGAACATTTTCATCTAGTACTGTGCTCGCTAATCCAAGTCGTTAAAGACGAATATAGTTTCCCTACAAACAAGTGTTTGGATACTGCCTCCTTTCCTAACTGTAAATTAAATAAAAAAAACAAGTTTTTTTTAACTGAAAGTAAGGAGCGACATTAAAACCTAAAACGAACAGAAATAATTCCGTATATGAAAGAGGCTGTCCCCACCTCAACCCCTCGCTCTTTAAGAGAAATTTTTTAATTGTTTAAAAAAAAAAAGATTTTTTATAAAGTCAAACTTTAGCGTAAATAGCGAGGCGCTGAGGAGGGGACAGCCCCTTTCATATACGGAATAATTTCTGTTTGTTTTAAGTTTTAATGTCACTCCTTACTTTCAGTTAAAAAAAACTTGTTTTTTTATTTAGTTTTTGAACGTTTTTGAAAAAATGCAGGTTTTGATCTTGGCTCACCGTACAAAAATAATTAAAACAAAATTTGCATATTAATTTAATTTTATTTGGTTAAATGGCTTTCTCGAAACTTGTTTAATTTTATTTACGAACGTTTTTATTAGTAATAAATATACGTAACTTACGAATTAACCTATGTAACAAACTACTATAGTCATATATTTTTAATACGTATATTAGTAGTAACCATCTATGGAATTCTATGGCCCCCCTGTACCAAACAGGTTTCTGGTAGGTATAATCTGGTTTGGTAGGTATAGTCTGGTTTAGTGGGTATAATCTGGTTTGGTTCAAGTTTTTCTGACACAATTTTTCAGGGATACATTCACGGGTTTTGAAGCACTTTCATCATAACATGTTTTATTATTATTTTTTTGGCAATTGAAATTTTTCTGTGGGTACATATGGAATCCGGTTAATAGCCTGTAGCTTAAAGGTATCTGAGATCTCGCTCCAGTATCGCATACACTATTAGAGATATCAAGTGATTTTTTCTTTACATGGTGTTCGTTCAATTGAAAGCGAGGATTTCTGTTAAATATGTTATTTGCTTGCGTGTATAGGAATTCCCATGTTATTTGCTTGCATGTATAGGAATTCCTATGCTATTTGCTTGCGTGTATTGGAATTCCCTTGTTATTTGCTTGCATGTATAGTAATTCCCATGTTATTTGCTTGTTTGTATAGTAATTCCCATGTTCTTTGCTTGCTTGTACAGGAATTCCTATGTTATTTGCGTGCTTGTATAGGAATTCCCATGTTATTTGCTTGCATGCATAGGAATTCCTATGTTATTTGCTTGCGTGTATAGGAATTCCCATGTTATTTGCTTGCGTGTATAGGAATTCCCTTGTTATTTGCTTGCATGTATAGGAATTCCCTGTTATTTGCTTGCGTGTATAGGAATTCCCATGTTATTTGCCTGCGTGTATAGGAATTCCCATGCTATTTTAAGGGCTTATGTCCCCTCCCATGCTATTATAAGAGTTTATGTCCCCTTCCTATGCTATTCCAGGAGCTTATGTTCCTTCCTATGCTACTATAAGGGCTTTTCCGTGTGGTTTTTCTTTACTTGGTACCCATTAAAAACAAAATTTTTGTGTTAAATAAGTAGTTATTATATCTTTTAAAAGAGCTTTACGGGGTTTGAGAGACTCAATTGCCTGATTCCGTGTGGTTTTTTATTTACTTGGTGCCCATTAAAAACACAATTTTTGTGTTAAATAAGTAGTTCTTGTATCTTTTAAAAGAGCTTTACGGGGTTTGAGACACTCTGTTGCCTGATTCCGTTTGGTTTTTCTTTACTTAGTGCACATCAAAAACGAAATTTTTGTGTTAAATAAGTAGTTCTTGTATCTTTTAAAAGAGCTTTACGGGGTTTGAGAGACTCGGTTGTCTGATTCCGTGTGATTTTTCTTTACTTGATGCTCATTAAAAACGAAATTTTTGTGTTAAATAAGTAGTTTTTGTATCATTTAAAATAGCTTTAAGGGGTTTGAGAGACTCAGTTGCTTGATTCCGTGTGGTTTTTCTCTACTTAGTGCTCATTAAAAAAGAAGTTTTTGTGTTAAATAAGTAGTTCTTGTACCTGTTAAAAGAGCTTTAAGGGGTTTGAGAGACTCGATTGCCTGATTCCATTTGGTTTTTCTTTACTTGTTGCCCATTAAAAACAAAATTTTAGTAACACATTCTACACTACGAGCAGTGTAAAAAAAAATCCTCTTGATATCATTTGAAGAAATCATTACATAAAATTTTTTTTTATTTTTTTGTACTTATCTTAAAATGACAAAATATGCTTATAGCTCTACCAATTGTGCTCTATGATTGGTCAGAGACACGATGTGGCTTTCCCACTGGTATTCTATGAAATGTCAGAGGAAATAATTTCTTTATCAATATCCATTTTCAGATACATTAAATAAAATTGACAAAATCTAAATTTCAGAATAAATAAATGCTTTAACAACGTCCTTTATCGGATATGTCAGATAAAATTGACATAATCTAAGTATCAGAGTGACTAAATTCTATATCAACATCCTTTTCTCAGATAGATAGGATAAAATTGACAAATTCTAAGTGTTAGAGTGAATAATTTTTTTTTATCAACATCCTTTGGCAGATACATCGGATAAAATTGACAAAATCTAAATTTCAGAATGAATAAAATTCATTATCAACATCCTTTGTCGGATGTGTCGGATAAAATTGACAAAATCTACGTATCAGAGTGAATATTTTTTTTTAACAACATCCTTTGCCAGATACATTGAATAAAATTGATAAAATGTAAGTGCAAGAGTGAGTATTTTTTTTACTATCAACATCCTTAGTCAAATACATAAATAAAATTGACAAAATCTAAATTTCAGAATAAATAAATGCTTTAACAACATCCTTTATCGGATATGTTGGATAAAATTGACAAAATCTAAGTGTCAGAGTGAATAAATTCTATGTCAACATCCTTTTCTCAGATACATAGGATAAAATTGACAAAATCTGAATTTCAGAATGAATAAATTCATTATAAACATCCTTTGTCAGATATGTCGGATAAGATTGACAAAATCTAAATTTCAGAATGAATAAATGCTATAACAATATCCTTAATCGGATATGTCGGATACCTGATCGTGATAAATCCATAAGACATGGTAAAAAAAACTATTCTATATCATGGGATCATCGTTTCTGGATGTTTAAGTGTGAACTCTAAGTACTTTTTTTATGTCAATATGTGGTGTTGTTTTTTTTTCTCAAAAAAATATGTTAATAACTTTCAGCAATAAATATCTTTAAGCTTAACCCGTCTTTATTCTTTAGAATTGTTTTATTCATTTCATTAAATTATGAAGAAATTGTAAGTAAGTAACAATAGCTTTCTTGAATTCGCTTCCTGGACACAATACAGATATTTAATTCAAGAAATCATAATAAAATCGCAAGTAAGTAATAAAGTCTTTATTGTTTTCACTTATTGGACACACAATACTGAAATTGCATTCAAGAAATAATGAAGGAAATTTCAATAGGTAACACTCATTCTTGGAAGACAACTCTTGTATGCACGATGCAGAAATTTGATTTAAGAAATTATCAAAAATTGTAAATAAGTAGCAAATTCTTTATTGACTTCACCTCCTTGTTAAATAAAAAAAGACCTTTCATTCAAGAAATTATGACAAATTCTAAGTAAGCAACTAACTCTTTCTTGAAGTTACCTCATGGATACACAATGCAGAAATTTCATTTAAGAAATTATCAAAAATTGTAAGTAAGTAACAAATTCTTTCAAAAATATGTTAATATGTTTAAGCAATAAATATCTTTAAGCTTAACCCGTCTTTATTCTTTAGAATAGTTTTATTCATTTCATTAAATTATGAAGAAATTGTAAGTAAGTAACAATAGGTTTCTTGAATTCACGTCCTGGACACAATACAGATATTTAATTCAAGAAATCATAATAAAATCGCAAGTAAGTAATAAAGTCCTTATTGTTTTCACCTATTTGACACGCAATACTGAAATTTCATTCAAGAAATTATGAAGGAATTTTAAATAGGTAACACACTCATGTTATCTTATGGATACACAATGGAGAAATTTCATTTAAGAAATTATCAAAAATTGTAAGTAAGTAGCAAATTCTTTCTTGAATTCACCTCCTGGGTAAATAAAAAAGACAGTTCACTAAAGAAATTATGAAAAAATTGTAAGTAAGTAGCATATTCTTTATTGAATTCACCTGCTGGATAAACAAAAAAGACATTTCATTCAAGAAATTATGACAAAATTCTAAGTAAGTAACAAACTCTTTATTGTTTTCATGACTTACATACACGATGTAGAAATTTCATTCAAGAAATTACGAAAAAATTCTCATTAAATAACAATTTCTTTCTCGAAGTCAACTCTTGGATACACAATACGGAAATTTCATTTCAGAAATTATGAAAAAATTGTAAGCAAGTAACAAACTCCTTCCTGAAGTCACCTCTTGGATAAACAAAGCAGAAAATTCATTAAGAAACTATGAAAAAATTGTAAGTAAGTAACAAATTCTTTCTTGAAGTCACCTCTCGGATACACAATACAGAAATTTCATTAAAGAAATTATGAAAAAATTGTAAGTAAGTAGCAAATTCTTTCTTGAATTCACCTGTTGGATAAACAAAAAGACATTTCGTTCAAGAAATTATGAAAAAATTCTAAGTAAGTAACAAACTATTAATTTGTCTCACGACTTAGATATACGATGTATAAATTTAATTCAAGAAATTATGAAAACATTCTCAGTAAGTAACAATTTCTTTCTTGAAGTCAACTCTTGGATACACAATACCGAAATTTCATTCAAGAAATTATGAAAATATTTGTAAGTAAGTAACAAACTCTTTTTGTTTTCACCTCTTGGATATACAGTACAGATACTTCATTCAAGAAATTATGAAAAAATCGTAAGTAAGTAACTTTTTTTTCTCTATATCACAATCAATTTTCACTTAGCTACACGATGTAGAAATTTAATTCAAGAAATTATGAAAAAATTCTCAGTAAGTAACAATTTCTTTCTTGAAGTCAACTATTGAATACACAATACGGAAATTTCATTCAAGAGTTTCATGACTTAGATACACGATGTAGAAATTTGATTCAAGAAATTATGAAAAAATTCTCAGTAAGTAACAATTTCTTTCTTGAAGTCAACTCTTGGATACACAATACGGAAATGTCATTTAAGAAATTATGAAAAAATTGTAAGTAAGTAGCAAACTCCTTCCTGAAGCCACCTCTTGGATAAACAAAGCAGAAACTTCATTAAGAAACTATGAAAAAATTGTAAGTAAGTAACAAATTCTTTCTTGAAGTCACCTCTTGGATACACAATACAGAAATTTCATTAAAGAAAATTATGAAAAAAATTGTAAGTAAGTAGCAGATTCTTTCTTGAATTCACCTGCTGGATAATCAAAAAGACATTTCGTTCAAGAAATTATGACAAAATTCTAGGTAAGTAACAAACTCTTAATTGTTTTCACGACTTAGATATACGATGTAGAAATTTAATTCAAGAAATTATGAAGAAATTCTCAGTAAGTAACTATTTCTTTCTTGAAGTCAACTCTTGGATACACGATACGGAAATTTCATTAAAGAAACTATAAAAATATTTGTAAGTAAGTAACAAGCTCCTTATTGATTTCACCTCTTGAATATACAACACAGATACTTCAATCAAGAAACGTGATTAAACACGTTTTGAAACTACATGCTATTTGGTTGCTTTTCCTTGGCAGCTTTCCAAATGAGCGGGGATTCACCACCGGTTCCTACACATTGCAAAAAATGAGCAGTACGAAAACTCCACGTTTTCAACCAGTCTGGTTTTTTAGCTAAATCTTTGGAAACAGCCCAGCCTCTATTTCTGACCGTTTAAGTTTTGATGTTAGTGTTGTCAGTCAAAAGCTATGACATATTCAAGAAATTATGACGAAATTCTAAGTAAGTAACAAGCTGTTTCTTGAATAGTCCTCATGAATGCACAATACAGTTATTTCATTTAAGAAATTAAGAAAAAATTGTAAGCAAGTAACAAACTCTTTCGTGAATACACCTCGTGGATACACAATGCAGAAATTTCATTTAAGAAATAATCAGAAAATTTTAAGTAAGTAGCAAATTCTTTCTTGAATTCACCTGATGGATAAACAAAAAGACATTTCGTTCAAGAAATTATGACAAAATTCCAAGTAAGTAACAAACTCTTAATTGTTTTCACGACTTAAATATACGATGTAGAAATTTAATTCAAGATATTATGAAAAAATTCTCAGTAAGAAGTAAATAACAAACTCTTTATCGATTTCACCTCTTGAATACAAAAAAAAAACAAAAAATATTTCATTCAAGAAATTATGAAAAAATTATAAGTAAGTAAAAAACTCATTCTTGAATTCGCCGTTTACATGTACAATACAGAAATTTCATTCTATGGGACCTCTACACGTGATTAAACACGTTTTGAAACTACATGCTATTTGCTTGCCTTTCCTTGGCACCTTTCCAAACGAGCGGGGATTCCCCACTGGTTCCTACACATTGCAAAAAAGTGGCCAGTACGAAAACTCCACGTTTTCAACCAGACTGGTTTTTTAGACAACACCAATAAAATATGCAAAGTCGACATCGCTTTATTTCATTTTTTCAAGGTTAATTTAGACGAGGCTACGTGCGCGCACGTCTTTTTGTCTTTTTGTTTATCCAGCAGGTGAATTCAAGAAAGAATTTGCTACTTACTTAAAATTTTTTTCATAATTTTCTTTAATGAAATTTCTGTATTGTGTATCCAAGAGGTGACTTCAAGAAAGAATTTGTTACTTACTTACAATTTTTTCATAGTTTCTTAAATGAAGTTTCTGCATTGTTTATCCAAGAGGTGACTTCAGGAAAGAGTTTGTTACTTGCTTACAATTTTTTCATAATTTCTTAAATGAAATTTCCGTATTGTGTATCCAAGAGTTGACTTCAAGAAAGAAATTGTTACTTACTGAGAATTTTTTCATAGTTTCTTGAATCAAATTTCGACATTGCGTATCTAAGTCATGAAATTCTTGAATTAAATTTCCGTGTTGTGCGTTCATGAGTTGACTTCAAGGAAGAGATTGTTACATACTGAGAATTTTTTCATAATTTATGGAACTAAATTTCAAAATAGGGTATCTATGTGAATATTGTTTGTGATGAATAGAAAAAAAATTTACTTACTTGTGATTTTTTCATAATTTCTTGAATGAAGTATCTGTACTGTATATCCAAGAGGTGAAAACAAAAAGAATTTGTTACTTACTTACAAATATTTTCATAATTTCTTGAATGAAATTTCCGTATTGTGTATCCAAGAGTTGACTTCAAGAAAGAAATTGTTACTTACTGAGAATTTCTTCATAATTTCTTGTATTAAATTTCTATATTTTGTTTCTATGTCGTGAAAACAATAAAGAGTTTTTTACTTACTTAGAATTTTGTTATACTTTCTTGAGCGAAATGTCTTTTAGTTTATCCATAAAGTGAATTCAAGAAAGAATTTTCTACTTACTTACAATTTTTTAATAATTACTTTAATGAAATTTCTGCACTGTGTATCCAAGAGGTGACTTCAAGAAAGAATTTATAACTTACTTACAATTTTTTCATAGTTTCTTAAATGAAGTTTCTGCATTGTTTATCCAAGAGGGGACTTCAGGAAAGAGTTTGTTACTTGCTTACAATTTTTTCATAATTTCTTAAATAAAATTTCCGTATTGTGTATCCAAGAGTTGACTTCAAGAAAGAAATTGTTACTTACTGAGAATTTTTTCATAATTTCTTGAATTAAATTTCTACATCGTGTATCTAAGTCATGAAAACAATAAAGAGTTTTTTACTTACTTGGAATTTTGTCGTAATGTCTTGAATGAACTGTCTTTTTTATTTACCCAGGAGGCGAATTCAAGAAAGAATTTGCAACTTACATACAATTTTTTCATAATTTATTTGAATAACTGTCTTTTTTATTTACCCAGGAGGCGAATTCAAGAAAGAATTTGCTAGTTACTTACAATTTTTGATAATTTCTTAAATGAAATTTTTGCATTGTGTATCCATGAGGTAACATGAGTGTGTTACCTATTTACAATTCCTTCATAATTTCATGAATGAAATTTCAGTATTGTGTATCCAATAGGTGAAAACAATAAAGACTTTATTACTTACTTGCGATTTTATTATGATTTCTTGAATTAAATATCTGTATTGTGTCCAGGAAGCGAATTCAAGAAAGCTATTGTTACTTACTTACAATTTCTTCATAATTTAATGAAATGAATAAAACTATTCTAAAGAATAAAGACGGGTTAAGCTTAAAGATATTTATTGCCTAAACGTATTAACATATTTTTGAAAGAATTTGCTACTTACTTACAATTTTTGATAATTTCTTAAATGAAATTTCTGCATTGTGTATCCATGAGGTAACTTCAAGAAAGAGTTTGTTGCTTACTTAGAATTTCGTCATAATTTCTTGAATGAAATGTCTTTTTTTATTTATCCAGGAGGTGAATTCAAGAAAGAATTTGCAACTTACTTACAATTTTTGATAATTTCTTAAATGAAATTTCTGCATTGTGTATACAAGAGGTGACTTCCAAGAATGAGTGTGTTACCTATTTAAAATTCCTTCATAATTTCTTGAATGAAATTTCAGTATTGTGTGTCCAATAGGTGAAAACAATAAAGACTTTATTACTTACTTGCGATTTTATTATGATTTCTTGAATTAAATATCTGTATTGTGTCAACGAAGCGAATTCAAGAAAGCTATTGTTACTTACTTACAATTTCTTCATAATTTAATGAAATGAATAAAACTATTCCAAAGAATAAAGACGGGTTAAGCTTAAAGATATTTATTGCTTAAACGTATTAACATATTTTTGAAAGAATTTGCTACTTACTTACAATTTTTGATTATTTCTTAAACGAAATTTCTGCATTGTGTATCCTTGAGGTAACTTTAAGAAAGAGTTTGTTGCTTACTTAGAATTTCGTCATAATTTCTTGAATGAAATGTCTTTTTTTATTTATCCAGGAGGCGAATTCAAGAAAGAATTTTTTACTTACTTATAATTTTTGATAATTTCTTAAATGAAATTTCTGCATTGTGTATACAAGAGGTGACTTCAAGAATGAGTGTGTTACCTATTTAAAATTCCTTCATAATTTCTTGAATGACATTTCAGTATTGTGTGTCCAATAAGTGAAAACAATAAAGAGTTTATTACTTACTTGCGATTTTATTATGATTTCTTGAATTAAATATCTGTATTGTGTCCAGGAAGCGAATTCAAGAAAGCTATTGTTACTTACTTAAAATTTCTTAATAATTTAATGAAATGTATAAAACTATTATAAAGAAAAACGACGGGTTAAGCTTAAAGATATTTATTGCTTAAACGTATTAACATATTTTTTTTATAAAAAAAAACAACACCATATATTTACATAAAAATAGTACTTAGAGCTCACACTTAAACATCCAGAAACGATGATCCCATGATATAGAATAGTTTTTTTTTATCATGTCTTATGGATTTATCACGATCAGGTATCCGATATATCCGATTAAGGATATTGTTATAGCATTTATTCATTCTGAAATTTAGATTTTGTCAATTTTATCCGACAAGTCCGACAAAGGATTTTTATGATGAATTTATTCATTCTGAAATTCAGATTTTGTCAATTTTATACTATGTATCCGAGAAAAGGATGTTGACATAGAATTTAGTCACTCTGACACGTATATTTTGTCAATTTTATCTGACATATCCGATAAAGGATGTTGTTAAAGCATTTATTTATTCTGAAATTTAGATTTTGTCAATTTTATTTGATGTATCTGACAAAGTATGTTGATAGTAAGAAAATTAATTCACTCTGGCGCTTATACTTTATACATTCTGTTCCATATCTCCGGAATAAGATGTTTTTAGAAAAAATATTCACCCTGATAAATAGATTTTGTAAGTGTTATCCGAAATATCTAGCAAAAGGATGCTTAAAAAGAATAGATTAACTCTGAAATTTAGATTTTGTCAATTTTATCCGATGTATCTGCCAAAGTATGTTGGTAAAAAAAAAATTATTCACTCTAACACTCAGAATTTGTCAATTTTATCCTAACTATCAGAGAAAAGGATGTTGATATAGAATTTAGTCACTCTGATACTTAGATTATGTCAATTTTATCGGACTTATCTGATAAAAAATGTTCTTAAAGCATTTATTTATTCTGAAATTTAGATTTTGTCAATTTTATTTGATGTATCTGACAAAGGATGTTGATAAAAAAAAATTATTCACTCTGACATTTCATAGAATACCAGTGGGAAAGCCACATCGTGTCTCTGACCAATCATAGAGCACAATTGTTAGAGCCGTAAGCATATTTTGTCATTTTAAGATACGTACAAAAAAATAAAAAAAATTTTTATGGAATGATTTCTTCAAATAATATCAAGAGGATTTGTTTTTACACTGCTCATAGTGTAGAATGTGTTACTAAAATTTTGTTTTTAATGGGCAAGAAGTAAAGAAAAACCAAATGGAATCAGGCAATCGAGTCTCTCAAACCCCTTAAAGCTCTTTTAACAGATACAAGAACTACTTATTTAACACAAAAACTTCGTTTTTAATGAGCACTAAGTATAGAAAAACCACACAGAATCAAGCAACTGAGTCTCTCAAACCCCTTAAAGCTATTTTAAAAGATACAAAAACTACTTATTTAACAAAAAAACGTAGTTTTTAATGGGCATCAAGTAAAGAAAAATCACACGGAATCAGACAATCGAGTCTCTCTAACCCCGTAAAGCTCTTTTAACAGATACAATAATTACTTATTTAACACAAAAACTTCGCTTATTATGAGCACTAAGTAAAGAAAAACCACACGGAATCAGGCAACTGAGTCTCTCAAACCCCTTAAAGCTCTTTTAAAAGATACAAAAACTACTTATTTAACACAAAAATTTCGTTTTTAATGGGCAACAAGTAAAGAAAAATCACACGGAATCAGACAACCGAGTCTCTCAAACCCCGTAAAGCTCTTTTAACAGATACAAGAACTACTTATTTAACACAAAAACTTCGTTTATAATGAGCACTAACCACACGGAATCAGGCAACTGAGTCTGTCAAACCCCTTAAAGCTCTTTTAAAAGATACAAAAACTACTTATTTAATACAAAAATTTTGTTTTTAATGGGCATCAAGTAAAGAAAAATCACACGGAATCAGACAACCGAGTCTCTCTAACCCCGTAAAGCTCTTTTAAAAGATACAAGAACTACTTATTTAACACAAAAATTTCGTTTTTGATGAGCACTAAGTAAAGAAAAACAACACGGAATCAGTCAACAGATTGTCTCAAACCCCGTAAAGCTATTTTAAAAGATACAAGAACTACTTATTTAACACAAAAATTTTGTTTTTAATCGGCACTAAGTAAAGAAAAACCACACGGAATCAGGCAATCGAGTCTCTCAAACCCCGTAAAGCTGTTTTAAAAGATATAAGAAATAATTATTTAACACAAAAATTTTTTTTTTTATGGGTACAAAGTAAATAAAAAACACACGGAAAAGCCCTTATAATAGCATAGGAAGGAACATAAGCTCCTGGAATAGCATAGGAAGGGGACATAAACTCTTATAATAGCATGGGGGGGTGCATATGCCCTTAAAATAGCATGGGAATTCCTATACACGCAAGCAAATAACATGGGAATTCCTATAAAAGCAAGCAAATGACAAGGGAATTCTTTTACACGCAATCAAATAACAAGGGAATTCCTATAACTGCAAGCAAATAACATGGGAATTCCTATACATGCAAGCAAATAACATGGGGATTCCTATACAAGCAAGCAAATAACATGGGAATTCCTATAAATGCAAGCAAATAACAAGGGAATTCCTATACAAGCAAGCAAAAAACATCTGAATTCCTATACATGCAAGCAAATAAGATGGGAATTCCTATACTAGCAAGCAAATAACATGGGAATTCCTATACATGCAAGCAAATAACAAGGGAATTCCAATACACGCAAGCAAATAGCATAGGAATTCCTATACAAGCAAGCAAATAACATGGGAATTACTATACACGCAAGCAAATAACATGTTTAACAGAATACCTCGCTTTCAATTGAACGAACACCATGTAAAGAAAAAATCACTTTATATCTCTAATAGTGTATGCGATACTGGAGCGAGATCTCAGATACCTTTAAGATACAGGCTATTAACCGGATTCCATGTGTACCCACAAAAAAAAATTCAATTGCCAAAAAAATAATAATAAAAAATGTTATGATGAAAGTGCTTCAAAACCCGTGAATGTATCCCTGAAAAATTATGTCAGAAAAACTTGAACCAAACCAAATTATACCCACTAAACCAGATTGTACCTACCAAACCAGATTATACCTACCAGAAACCTGTTTGGTACAGGGGGACCATAGAATTCCATAGATGGTTACTACTTATATTAGGGGGTACGCCCCCTAGTTAATACCTTGCTCTTTAAGCGAAAGTTCGAATTTTGTTCCAATTCTTTTAAAATGACCGCTTAATCGCAAAGGCCATTAATTAGAATAAATAGCTCTTTTGAAAGTACTAAAAAATCTTTGGCTTAAAGAGCGAGGTATTGACTAGGGGGTGAACCCAATCATGTATGTAATATTTTCTTAAAGTTTAAAGTTTAAAGTTTAAAGTTCGTTTAAAGTTTTGTTGCTGCTGCTGTTGCAGTTAAAAAACTGGTTTTTTTATATTTAATTTCTGATCTTTTTTTAAATAATGCTGGGAAGTCCGGCGTCTCCTTCATAGCAATATCGTTTCCCCCATGAAAACTTCCTTCATGGAAAGATCCTCCCACATAAACCCCGACCCACCCACCACCCCACAACCAGGAAAAATCTCCCCTGAAAACGTCTGTATACTTTCCAATAACCAATACTATATGTGAACATTGGGTAAAGTTAATAATTTTCAGCCCTCCCACCGGGAGCGTCGGGGGATTAAGTCATCCTAAAAGACATGCTTATAATATTTTCAAACATGCTGAAAAAAATGGCTATCTCAAAATTTTGATCGGATGACTTTGGAAAAAAAGTGAGCGTGGGAGGGGGCTTAGTTGCCCTCTATTTTTTTAGTCACTCAAAAGAGGCCACTAGAACTTTTAATTTTCATTCCAATGAGCCCTCCCACGATATTCTAGGACCACTGGGTCAATACGATCACCCCTGGGAAAAAAAACAAATAAACACGCATCCGTGATCTTTCTTCTGGCAAAAAATAGAAAATTCCACATTTTTGTAGATAGGAGCTTGAAACCTCTACATTAGGGTTCTCTGATACGCGGAATATGATGGTGTGGTTTTCATTAAGGTTCTATAACTTTTAGAGGGTCTTTCCCCCTTTTTTGAAAATCAGCCAAATTTTCTCAGGGTTTCGGTTACTATTGAGCCGGGTCACTCCTTACTTACAGTTCGAACTGTTTGATAAAAACCAAAAGCTTACTGTGTCATTGGCGCTTAACTGAAAACGAATTATATTACAAATATTTTCTTTCCAGTTCTTACAGTATTGAAAATATAAAATACAGTTACAGTGAAATAAATTCTTGAACTGATGGATCTTTCAACAACTAATATTGTTATGCATCAAATATTCAATTTGATGTTGTTTGTACTTTCCAAGACTATTCAAGACACATTTAGTTTTTATTAGACCACCAATGACGCAGTAGCTTTAACACTTTTACAGTGAGAGAAGGAGTTTATGCCCAAACTCTTGTTCGTGGTGATTGTTGTTCGCTTTAGGCTCGATTTGCATATTCAATTTAAGTTTCACTCGGTTTAAGATTTACTTATTAATTTACATTAATATCTATTGTATGTTTGTTTCCATTGACTGTTTCTTTAATTTCTGTTCGTTTTAAGTTTCATTTATACTTCAATAGGAAAATATTTTTTTTGTTTTAAGCTTGATATTTATATTCAATCTAAGCATTACTCGCTTTAAGATCTATTTATTCATTTATATTATTACTTGTTGTATGTTTTTGCTATGATTTTTTAAATAATTTCTGTTCGTTTTGGGTTTCATTTATTCTTTAATAGTAATTTCTGGTCGTTTTGAGTTTGAATTTTAAAAGTTATTTGTATCTCCTCAGCTTTATTTTAAAATGGCCTTTACTTTTCTTTGAAAAACTTATTTTTCGGAAAGTTTCTTTTAATTAATTTTTTTTCATTTTCGATTGCAAAAAATTTCAAGTTTCTAAAAATTTCTTATTTCAAAATCAAACTTTAAAAAAAATCAAATATTCATCAAAGTATCAAAACTAATATCAAAGTAACAATATCAAAGTGAATGAGTTTGTGTCAACCTCGGAGTTTTTATTATCTGATGTTTGAACTATTTTTTACAAAATTGCTATCTCAAAATTTTTATCAGATGAGTTTGGGGAAAAAAAGCGTGGGGGGGGGACTAGATTAAGCTTCGGTCTCTTTTGACTCTTTAGAAATGAATTAGAACTGTCAATTTTCAATCAAATGAGCCCTCTCTGAAGTTTATACGAGTATCCCTTCTATAAGAACCATATATATCCCCAGAGAATAACTTACAACGCCTATCCCTGGGCCCTTGGGGGTTGTGTAGACCATGGAGCTTCAATATATGATTGTTTATCTTTTTTTCAACAAAATTATCACCTAACATTTTTATCGGTTTGGTTTACTTCTCCAACACACACAACGGCGTGGAGGTCAGGAGGAGCTAGTTGCCTTCTGATCTTTTTTCCCTCTGAGAAAATAAAGTACAACTTTTAATTTCCATTCAAATGAACCCTCTCTGAAGTTTATACGAGAATACCTTAAATAACAACCAAATATACCCCCAGCCCAAGACTTCCAACCCCTGCCCCGGCGCTGGGGGGGGGGGGGAGGGTAGTGTCGACACAGGAGTTTTTCTTATCTGACCTTTGAACTATTTTTAACGAAATGACCATACGTAAAGGAGTTTCTGCTATATGATCTTTGAACTCTTTTAAACAAAATGGCTACCTCAAATTTCTTATCAGATGCATTTGGCGAAAAGGGCTTGGGGGGAGGGGGGCAGTTGCCCTCTGATCACTTTTGACTTTTAAAAAGGGCAATAGAACTCTCGATTTCCAATCGAATGAGCCCCCTTTGAAGTTTATACTACGACCCCTTTTATATGAAGTGCCTCTGGGGAAAAAAAATGGAGTATAAGAGGAGGCTAGCTGCCCTTCAATCACTTTTGACTCTTAAAAAGTGAATTACAACTTTCAATTTCCAATCAAATGAGCCATCTAAGAATTTCTTACGAGCATCCCTTTCATAACAACCATATATGCCCCCAGGGCATAACTTATAACGCCTACCCCAGGGCCCTGGGGGGCTGTGTTAACACCGGAGTTTTTTGTTATTAGAACCTTCAACTATTTTTAACAAAATGTCTATCTCAAAATTTTTATCTGACGCATTTAGGGCGTGGAAAATGGGGGGGGGCTAGTTGCCATCTGATCTATTTTAACTTTTAAAAGTGAACAAGAACTTTCAATTTCAAATCAAATGAGCCCTTTCCGAAGTTTATGCGAACATCCCTTCCATAAGAACTATATATGCCCCTAGAGCATTACTCATAACGTCCGCCTCCGGGCCCTGGCGGTTTCCTTCAACACAGGAATTTTTCTTATCTGCCCTTTGAACTATTTTTATTGAAATAGCTATTATAAAAATTTTATCGGATGGGTTTGGGAAAAAAGAGTGTGTGGGGGGAGGGGGCCTAGTTGCCCTCGGATATCTTTAGTCAAAATACTCGAAGTCTCGATGTCAGATAAACCTGACATCGTCTCCAGTGCGGGACCGGATACAACTGGATACAGCTGTGTAGCCTACTGTTCCCTAGGCCAGCCACTTGCCGCCGCAGTGCTCTCAAACATGCTTAAAAACGAGTCTATGTCCTCACTGTCTGTCAACTTCATTAGTTTGGGCCTAATTGTTGCTTGTGCTGCTGTAGGCTGCAGCTGATTTGTCGAAGGTTGACCCGCCAAGCTAGTTGTTAGGGCGTTTAGTGCTGTCAGAAGCTGATTAAACTGTGCTGCATCCATTGAAATCGGATTTTTATCATCAAAGATCTGAATAATTGCTAAAACTTCTGGCAATACTTCTATCCCTACCTTTCCTTCCACTTTCTCTGTCCTTGCCTTACTATCTTCTGTTTCAGAAATAGCCTCAGGCAAAAACTTTACACTCTGTTGTTCTCCCTTTTTGTAAGGACAACTGATCCCCTCCGCCGGGCTCTCAGTCCCATTTAAAAACTATATTTGACTGAAATACCTTTTCCGTCTTAGAGTTAGACTCTTTAAGAGGGTCTACTTTAGTCCTCCTCTTAGGAATCGCTGATGCTCCGTCGTTTAAAGTGTCCGGTAACTTTACGTGAATTTAACCCAGTGAACTGGACCTAGTCTGTCTCACACACTCGGTAGGATTCTCGGGCATACGACTTCACCCACCTTAGGTTACAAAAATGTTTTTTTTTTCCTTTATACTAAAATAAAATTCCTATAATCTCCCTAAGGAAATATTGCCTTTCTTTCCCGTCTCAATTACCGACAAAATGTCACTTCAATTTGTCGACATTTTTGAAGAACTTAAAACTACGTATACGCTTAATAAAATGGCTGTCTCAAAATTTTGATTGGATGTGTTTGGGGAAAAGGTGGGCAAGAGAGGGGGGTTAGTTGCCCTCAAATCACTTTCGACTATTAAAAATGGCACTGGCCCTTTGAATTTCCAAACGAATGAGCCCTTTTTGAAGTTTCTACGACAACGCCTTCTATAAAAACCTTAAATGCCCCCAGGGTAAAACTTAACACCCTTGCCCTGAAGGTTGTTGGGGAGTGTCCTCCTCAAAAACATTTCTTCTATCCAGAAATCAACTACGCTGAACAAAATGGCTATCTCAAAATTGTGATTGGATGTGTTTGGGGGAATGATGGGCGTGGGAGGGGGGGGGCTAGTTGCCCTCCAATCACTTTCGACTATTAAAAAGAGCAGTAGCCCTTTGAATTTCCAATTGAATGAGCCTTTTTTGAAGTTTCTACAACAACGCCTTCTATAGAAAAACCTTATAGGCCCCCAGGGCATAACTTAAAACCCTTGCCCTGAGGGTTGTGGGGGAGTATCCTCCTCAAAAACATGGTTTCTATCTCGAAATCAACTACGCTGAACAAAATGGCTATCTCAAAATTTTGATTGGTGTGTTGGGGCAAATAAGGGGCGTGGGGGGGGGGGCTAGTTGCCCTCCAGTCACTTTCGACTATTAAAAAGGGCACTAGCCCTTTGAGTTTTCAATCGAATGAGCCTGTTTTGAAGTTTCTACGACAACGCCATCTATAAAATTTATATGCCCCCAGGGGATAACTTAAAACCCTTGCCCCGAGGGATGTGGGGGAGTGTCCTCCTCAAAAATATATTTTCTATTTGGAAATCAACTACGCTGAACAAAATGGCTATCTCAAATTTTTGATTGAATGTGTTTGGGGGAATGATGGGCGTGGGGGAGGGGGGTAGTTGCCCTCCAATCACTTTCGACTATTAAAAATGGCACTAAAACTCTCAATTTCCAATAGAATGAGCCCCCTCTGAAGTTTATACGACCACCCCTTCCATAGGAAGTGCCTCTGGGAAAAAAGAAAATAATAATAATAAAACATTGGAGCCGTATGGCCTATCAGAGGCAACGCTATAGCGTTGCCTCTGATCTATTGTTGACTGGGGTCGTTTTTAGCCGATTTGCACTTCAGCTTGTTTTTGGGTCGAAGAAAGACATAGATCTTTTTGCATCGGCTCGCCAAAATTTGCAGCTAGGATTTAGCCAGTTTTTAAACTTTGGAAAGGAATCAGTGCATTTTCAGGAATCACACGAAACACTTTGTATTCAGTGTGATCAGGAATCATTAAAATTCAGCAGTCCGGATTAAATCTTTGTTTTTATTACCTCTTTCTAGATATACTTTTCACTTGTGCTCTGTATGAAGTGAAATTTTTTTTTTTTCTGCATGGCTGTTTGTCACACAAAAACAAGCCACTGAAAATGACTAACAATTATATTTATAGTTTTATAGGCTCGGAGAATGTTGCCTCAGCACTGAAGGTTTGACTCACTCTTGGCACACAGTTCAGCTAAACGTATTTCACAAGAAACTTGATTTACAAACGTGTTGTCATATAAACACATTTTTTTTTACTTTCTGGTTTTCCTTTTTGCTCTTGCGGAATTCAAAACTCTACAAATACACTATGCTTGATTTATAACAACATAATAACATCAAATTGATAGAGTATACTGATTTATATTTTTCAGACGCTTTTACCCAAGCTTTTTCAAATTTTAATTACACAAAAAAGATCAGACAACTTGCTACACTGGTTAGAGAGAAATGTGCATGGCAAGGTTAAACAAATGTAGGCTAACTGTCTTTGTCATTTTTGTGTATATGTATATCTGTCTACAACTGTGTATCTATGTGTAGATTATATATAATCAACATACATATATATATATATATATATATATATATATATATATATATATATATATATATATATATATATATATATATATATATATATATATATATATATATATATATATATATATATATATATATATATATATATATATGTTTATGTACCCACATATTTATTTATAGCCAAAATGTATTTTAAACGACACTTTGTTTTATGTGGTAGGCCTATCCATTTCTCTGTGCTGCTTTGTGAATTTGTAAAACTTTAAAAAACGATTTTCTGTGATTAATCGTTTAATAGTTTCAAAAATAAGTTTGATCTAGATATACTACAATATTTTTCTGATTTCAAGTGCGTATGGTGCAGTGCTTTGAAATTTGGAAATTAGATAAACGCGCTTTTGTTAACTTTCACAAATCAAGCTTTTATAATCAGCTACTAATAAAGAAGTGCACTAAAAGTGAAAAAATACTGCTACTCTGAAAAATTGAAATTTTGACATGAAAGATGGTGCTGTCATGGCATAGCTTATGAATATTCAAAGACAACAGCCTATGTCTTCATCGCCCTATGCTCAATTTTGGTTTTGCAAGTTTCATATTGTCCAGGTAGCAAGCAAAAGAATTATGTTATCCTTGTTAGTGCATTAGGAGGAAAAAAATTATTTACAAAGTTTGTTTTATGTTTTAATTTTGAAGTATGATCAACACAACTTTGAGATAATTTAAACAAATTTTTTGAGAAGAACAATTCTGCCATTGTTTCGCCTGTCTATAGGATTTTAAATTATGTTTGTTCAAAGGGAGAACTAAACTACCCTTGTGCACCAAAATTCCCCTACAAGCTGAAAGGATTGGTTAAGACTCTATTTTCTTCTAAGAAAAACTTTAAAGACAGAAAATTCACCCGTCTCTCCGCCCTAATACACAAATGTTTAGTTTGCTGCAAACCTTAGCTTTGAGAAATAACAGATAAAAACTGGTTTCTAAGTTTTTGACATGTTGACCCAAGAAACTGCGTCTTAGAATTACTCTGGGCTCTGGCCAAAGGCTTTTATTATCGACAATATTTCATGTAGACAGGTTGCTTTTGATTGTTGAATTGTTACTGAACTGTTACTGAAACCCTTAAAATTCGGGTTTAAAATTATAATCAACTGTCCAACAATCAAATTGTCCGTAAAAAAGTATATATTTAGTCAAATTTAAAAAACTAAATTCTTTTCTGGTATGAATCTGGTTTGAATCTTTAGCTTGTAAACCTTAATACTTTAATGTCTTTCCTTTAATGATTTTTATATTTATTCATTGTTTCAACTTCAATCCTTATTCCTTTAATCCTTTTTCATTTATTTATTATTTCAACTTTATTCAGCAGTTATCAATTTGCTAATTATTGAATTAATACCTATTTATTATTTTCATTAATTATTTGTAAATTATTCAGTTTTTCCTTCAATTAGAAATATCAATTTATAAATTTTTAATTAGTTAATTATCATTTATTAATAATATCAAATATAATCTATTTATCAATCTTTTGTTACCATCGTACTATCAATTCAAGTTTGTTTGTAACTGATAAAACTTTAGTTATTTTGATTCAACATTTCTTCTTGAAACATCCACATTCAACACACTCTGTCCCTTAAAAAAAAAATTGGTCACTTCAGAATTATTAAGAATCAATTTTTTTTCGATTAGTATTGCATACTACTACTAAAAACTCACTGCAGCACCAAACCGGTAGAGATTTCAAGCTCCTGTAGAGGTTTCAAGCTCCTATCTACAAAAATGTGGAATTTTGTATTTTTTGCCAGAAGAAAGATCACGGATGCGTGTTTTTTTTTTCCCCAGGGGTGATCGTATCGACCCAGTGGTCCTAGAATATCGCGAGAGGACTCATTGGATCGGAAATTAAAAGTCTTAGTGCCCTTTTTAAGTAACCAAAAAAAATGGAGGGCAACTAGGCCCCCTCCCACGCTCATTTTTTCCCAAAGTCACCTGATCAAAATTTTGAGATAGCCATTTTGTTCAGCATGGTTGAAAATATGATAAATATGTTCTTTAGGATGATTTAATCCCCCGAAGTCCCTGGGGGGAGGGCTGAAAGTTATGAACTTTGCCCATTGTTAGCATATAGTATTGGTTATTATTAAGTATACAGACGTTTTCAGGGGGATTTTTTCTGGTAGTAGGGGGTGGGTGGGTCGGGGGTTATGTGGGAGGATCTTTCCTTGAAGGAAGTTTTCATGGAAAAGGGACATTGCTATGAAGGGGGCGCCGGATTTCCCAGCATTATTTAAAAAAAAGATCAGAAATTAAATATAAAAAAACAAGTTTTCCAACTGAAAATAAAACTTAACATCAAAACTTAAAACGAACAGAAAATATTACGAGTATGATTGGGTTCACCCCCTAGTCAGTACCTCGCTCTTTAAGCCAAATATTCTTTAGTACTTTCATAAGAACTATTTATTCTAAATAACGGCCTTTGTGAATAAGGGGTCATTTTTAAAGAATTGGAACAAAATTTGAAATTTAGCTTAAAGAGCGAGGTATTGACTAGTTATTAGCGAGGTACTAAGGGGCGAGCCCCCTAGTATACGTATTAAAAATATATAAATATAGAAATTCGTTACGTAAGTTAATTCGTAAGTTACGTATATTTATTACTAATAAAAACTTTCTTAAATAAAATTAAACAAGTTTCGAGAAAGCCATTTAACCAAATAAAAGTAAAATTAATATGCAATTTTTGTTTTAATAATTCATGTACGGTGAGCCAAAGTCAAAACCTGTATCAATTCAAAAACGTTCAAAAATTAAATAAATAAAAAACAAGTTTTTTTAACTGAAAGTAAGGAACGACGTTAAAACTTAGAACGAACAGAAATTATTCCGTATATGAAAGGGACTGTCCCCTCCTCAACGCCTTGCTCTTTACGCTGAAGTTTGACTTTCTCACAACTCTTATTTTTTTTTAAACAATGAAAACTTTAGCGTAAAGAGCGAGGCGTTGAGGAGGGGACAGCCCCTTTCATATACGGAATAATTTCTGTTCGTTTCAAATTTTAACGTCGTTCCTTACTTTCAGTTAAAAAAAACTTGTTTTTTTTATTTAATTTTTTAACAGGAGCGAAACAAAAACAATGAAAGGAACAAACCTCTTTTAACTGATGATAAGGCTTCTGCTAAAAGTTTTTGATTGACACCACATAAATTGGGCATGTGTTTTTCGCATTTGTTGTGACAATTTACGTTGCAGACTGGAAAAAAATAACATTTACCTTTAGAAAATTCGGCAAGTTTGAGAGAGAGAGAGAGAGAGAGAGAGAGAGAGAGAGAGAGAGAGAGAGAGAGAGAGAGAGAGAGAGAGAGAGAGAGAGAGAGAGAGAGAGAGAGAGAGAGAGAGAGAGAGAGAGAGAATTATGAATAGATCAATAGATACGTCTAAGCCTTTTCACAGCTTAGAAGTTGCAAGTAGCCCCTCAAACCAGGACCATATTTCCGATCGATTTTCAAATAATGCCAGGCAATCCACTTCCCCCGTGTAAAATATCTCATGAAAGATTCTCCAGGAAACTGTCCTCCCCATAAAAGAACTGTTTCCATTAAAAATTGCTCAGCATAAACTACTCCCTCTCCCAAAAGATCCTTATATTTTCTAATAACAGATACTATATGCGAGCAGTGGGAAAATTGCGTAGCTTTGTGCTTACAACCCTTTCCCCAGGGACTTTGGAGGCTCATTTCATTCCCTAAGGCATAGTTATTGGACCTTTCCACTCTACTGAATCAGATGGCTATCCCAAGATGTTGATCAAACGAATTTGGGGGAAAAGGGGCGTGGGCCTTTTAGGTCACTTAAAAAGGCCACTAGAACTTTTAATTTCCGACCGAATGAGCCCTCTCCCAATCTTTTGGGATAAACTGTGTGGTAGGATTATACTGAAAAAAAAAGAAAATAATCACGCATCCGTAGTCTTAGTTAATAGACCATTCGACTGTGCTGAACAAAATGGCTATTTCAAAATTTTGATCGGGCAACTTTGAAATGAAAGCGTGGGAGGGGGGTCAGATGCTCTCCCGTATTTTTGGTCCCTTAAAAAGTGTGCTAGAACTTTTGGTTTCCGATCAAATGAACTCTCTCCGATCAAATGAAGCCTCTAAAGTACGGTTCTCTGGCATGTTGAATCTATTGGAGTGATTTTCAATAAGCCCTCTTGATTTTTTTTTTTGATTTTTCCCCCTTTTTCAAAAATTGGGTAAATTTTCTCAGGCAGCTTTTGATGAGTTTTATTAAATTTGATGCACTTTATATATTTTTTAACATAAAGTCAATTCCTTTATATATCTATTGCCATCGAGATTCTGTTTTTTAGAGTTTCGCTTACTATTGAGCCGCTTGGATCCTTACATACAATGGTTCGTTACCATAAACTGTTTGAAACACATTGATATTTATTTTCCCTGCATGAAAGGTGGGTAAGCCCGGCAATCCTTCAGTGACATATTTACCAAAATTAAGGATGAGATAAAATATAGAAGGGATTTGAAAATATAGAAGTTGGGGGGAGCTAGTTATTTTTTGTTCAATTGTTCCAATGAAGATATCGTAAAAAAGCGTTTTTAAAAAAAATAATAATAGTAAATCAGCAAAAATAAACTAAAAAAAAACTGGTACCAAACAGCCGGAAGGATGCCATTAAGCCATAAAGATTGCCAACTGCATTTATGGCAAACAACAGCTAATAAGATTTATTGACGTTTGAGGGTGTTTCCACCCTTTTTCGAAAATCAGACGAATTTTCCCAGGATCAGTACAAAAAGCATATTCTTTTTATGCACCTATTGATATGAAAATTCTGTTTTTCTTTTTTAGTTCAGTTGCTATTGAGCCTCGTGGCTCCTTACTTACAGTTCGTCACCACCAACTGTTTGATAAAGGTTTAATTACTTTATATTAAAATTCATTCTCATACCGCTTCTTATTTTTCCAAAAGAATAAAGTGACAAACGGTTTTGAAACGGTTACCTCTAAATCTGCAGTCAAAGTGTCTACCACTGTGATATGAGCTATACATCTCGATAAGAAATACTATATGTGAACAATAGGGGTAAATTTTACAGCTTACAGCCCTTTCCCCAGGGGCTTTAGGGGGGTCGAGTTATTCACAAAGACATAGGTATTGGACATTTTGACTATGATGGACAAACTGGTTGTCTCAAAGTTTGAACAGACGACTTTCAGTGAAAGGGACTAAGGGGGAGGGGGGGTTAATTGCCCTCAGATCTTTTTGGTCACTTAACAAGGGCACCAGAACTTTTAATTCCTGTTCGAATGATCCCTCTGCCCATTTTCTTGGATCATTGGTTTGATACAATCACTTTTGAAAAAAAAAAACAATAAACAAGCATCCGTGATTTTTCTTCTGGCAAAAAATACAAAAATGTACACATTTCAAGATAAAAGCT
The DNA here is from genome assembly GCF_049724085.1 of Artemia sp. Qi Xiang Cuo. Lineage (NCBI taxonomy): Eukaryota > Metazoa > Arthropoda > Branchiopoda > Anostraca > Artemiidae > Artemia > Artemia sp. Qi Xiang Cuo. Next base: position 61,782,103 of record NC_142807.1, on the reverse strand, counting down.
TGAAATCTATTCAGTAAGGTGTTCTGATGCATTGAATCTGACGATGTGATTTTCATTAAGATTCTTTGACTTTTAGGGGTTGTTACCGTCCATTTTTGAAAATCACGCGAATTCTCTCAGGTCCGTATCTTTAGATGGGTAACAATAAACTTCATGCATCTTATGTATTTGGAATCAGCATAATAAGCCAATTCTTTTGATCGGTCTATTGATGTAAACCACAGTTTATATAATTATCCAGTAAGTTTACCGCAGATGATTTCTGGCTCTTCATTCTCGGTGCGAACAAAAAGCTCCTCCTGCTTATTTGTGCACTTATTGTCCACTTATTGGTTGAGCCGGCCCAATGGTTTTTTCAGTACTTGTTCCGTAGGTGATTATTCTTTGTCTATCCGTGAAAAGATCTAATGCCGCTTATGTTTATACGTTCTCTGGAGCACTCGCACCTCGGTCCTTTATAATGGGTGAGATAGGGAAAGATCATACTGCTAATTATATAAACTGTGATGTAAACATTCTGTTTTTTTAGAGTTTTAGCTTACTATTGTGCCTTACCGCTCCTTACTATAGTTCGTTATCACAGACTATTTGATATGATAGATGCTTTAATTAAAGTTTCCATTGCTCAATTTTTTTTTTTTCAGTACCCGTATTTGGGGATTAAAAGAAAAATCGAACGATTTACTGTTCTTGTTGATTAGTGGAAAATAATAATTGATTTCCGTTTGTAATTCTTGCAGAAGTTAAGTTTACGAAATACATGTTAGACTATTTGTATCTTGGCTTAGTATTTATCGATTCAAAATAACTTTTGTTAAGATAATTTGGTACTTGTCAAGAAAGCGGTAAGTGCGCGACAATTGTACTGAAGATCAGATAGGATTATAGCCGGGTAGTCTCCAATGTATAGTGATTAAACAAAGGGTTTCTCATTCCGGGAACTATATTTAAATTTTGGATTTTTGGGTTTAGGGGGACTAAAGCTGGAGATCACGGCTTGACCTTGTAAAAACAAAAAAACACCCTTTTTAGGCCTATAAAACGTGTACTGTTTATTTTTTCCTAAGGTTGTACCACTTCGATTTAGTGGTTTGACATCTCATTTTGGTCCTAATATGATCTTCTCATAGAATATGTTAAATTTTTTCCGATACATTATATAACCTATATTTTTCCGATATATAATATTAACCTATACAATAGGCTAATATTTATTAATTTTCCCATAAAATCTTAAAATTCAAAGGTTCATTTTCAACTAAACCACATATGTCGGACCTTTCTAATAATTTTTTGTTGTTCATTCTTTTTCAGAATTTACCTCTCGTATTTAGTTTCACATTGCCATAAAGTTCAAAACTTAAACTGTTCGGCGAAGCCATCTAGAATTTTTTGAAAAAGTGTAGGCCAAAAAATATATACAAAAACACATTTTTCCAAAATGATGATGTGACACATCTTTTATGCTAGAATTTAACGCCAAATCCAAATATGAACTTTACTTTGCAGCCCAGTCTTAACTTCGTTTGTTATAGGTTAATTACTTATTTGTAGGCCTTGACTTGGTCATCGTGTTTCAACTTTAGTTGCTATATGCTATTTAATTTGCTATAAACTCTGATTTTCTTGCAAATATAGTTGTAAATCCAGATTATAATGAACCTACAAAGCTTTGCAAGGTAGTAAGCGGAGAGGGAAGAACCGTGCTTGACAGAAGCTGAAAGCTTAAACCGGTAACATGATTAAAGAGTGTTTATTATTTTAAGTACTGTACATCTATATAAAAATACTTGTCTTGAAATTAAATTAGTAATGCTACAAGTAAAGCCTGTGAAAATACAATTCCCGCACATCCCAACGGTTTTCCTCAAACATGCCAAACAAATCCCGCTAATCCTCGTCCGAATCGTCGCTGTCGGCACCACATCGCCCACCACCCACGTGTGCAAAGAATGTCGCATGGTTTTATCCCCAAACAAGGGCACTTTTTACCACACACAATTTTACGGTAACAAAAGGTTGAAGCCTTGTTGACAGAGGAAGGCCAGGGGGCCAGCGCTGAAGTCACTGGACTGACTCCTAAAATGTCGTGATGGGTCCAGCCAAACTCAAGTGGGTTGAAGACACAGGGCTTAGGAACCACAGCCTGAAGAATCATGCTCCACTGAAGTATAGCTCTCTTGACGTGATATAAAAGAACCATCTGTTGGGGGTAAGCTGTTCAAACTCTTTTTCCTGGGAAAAAAATGAATTCGGAGGTCATTGAGAGAATCAAATTCGGACTGTTTTTTTGCCATATACCCATACAGCCAATTTCGTACAGATACGTAAGATTTCGGGCTTGTACATAATGATATTTTTGATATCAATCCTCTCTTTTAGTGTAAGGTCAGCAATTTCTTGAATGAGCTATGATTTAACAGCAGATGTAGCAAATGTTTTTTTTGCCCTTCGAGAAGAAAAACTGACCGTATCACACCCACTAATGTAATGTAGCAGCCCTATTGACTCTACAACAGCCCACGATGTTCTATTCACAATTTTATGGATCGGAAAGACTTTGTCACGGAACTGAACGTAGAGCTCGGGTTCACAGTCTGGGTCACACACGCCGGGAAATATTTTGCCATAGTTTTGTAATAAAATGACAACGATGTCTGTGTCATTCGCTTCAACAATTTCTTGGGAGTATCCATTTCTGTAGCATTCGGCAACATGGAGAGCAACACGCGTGTCTGCTTCTTCATGTGTGCTGCACAAGTTCGCTTCGTAGTCCGGGTTCGGATCTAAAGTCATTTTGGATGGGACCCGTTTTAGCACCTTCGTTCTGTCACTGAACTCACCAGAGAGGTAAATGGTAAATCTTAATTCAGAAAGACAGGCATGGCTCCACAATTCAAAAATACATTCGATAAGTCTTGCCTTACTCTTTGACTGCATAAGCAAAATATCCCAGTTTTCTAACACCATAATCCTCGGAACGATAAAACTCCTCGTCACTGTATTTCCTCTCCGCTGATGACATCCACTACTGTCTTTTAGAACAATAGGATTCCCGGAAATGTTTACAAGGCCGAACACTCCGTCATACTGATCAGCTACAATATGCAGCTCGGTTGAAGATTTTGGCAGTCGATTTAAGAGCCTTGCAAGTATTCGTTTAGAAAATGCTTCTACGGTTTTGGTTTTGTCTGGCACTTGCAACGGCATGAAATCTACTACCACACTATTTCCGTGACCATGTTAATCGGTACTTCGCTGGGCCAACTTTTCTAAAATTGCAGAGGTGCGAATGAACTTGAGAAAACTTGACTTCATACCCGATTGAGGTTTAATACGTTCACTAGCTACTGCTTCAAATATTGCTGGGGCGTAGGGCAAAAGTTCATGTGGCATGATCTTACTTAGCATCTCAAGCGTAGATCCTTGAAAAGTGCCAACAGTAACCAATACCCTTTTAACAGCTTCCAATTCAGCATAAACGCTTCTACCGGTCTTAGTTGTTGAACGTTTGGCCTGTTTTGTTTCACAATCTGTAGTCTTTACTTTAACCTTGAAAAAGGGGTTGGGTTTTCCATTGAAGTATGTTTCCAGTGCTTTTAAACCACTAGCACGTGCACTCATGAGGCTCTTTGCCACCATTTCATCAGCGACTTGATTTGAAATGATATTCACCAATGATTCCTCATCACATGTAAAGGGATCGATATGGTCTTCGACAATAGAGACCACATTACTGACAAGGTTTTCTCGGCACTTCTCAAAGGTTCCATTTTTGCTTCCTTCACCATCAAATTTACTCATTCTCTCAATTCCAGCAAGTCGATAAACCGCAGGAGGGAACCTCAGCACAGATGGTATGGTGGTAGTCCACTTGGCAACTGCCATTGAGTTCAGTGTGATTTCCTTTATTCCTCCTTTTTGTTTTGATTCAAGGTTGAGTGTGGATTCCAGTGCATGATCTGGGGAAACACAATTCATCTTGCAATTTTTCCGCTTCACGTTGAATACTCCTTTAACAAAGATTAAATAAAAAAAACAAGTTTTTTTAACTGAAAGTAAGGAACGACGTTAAAACTTAAAAATAAAATAAATTATTCCATATATGAAGGGGGCTGTCCCCTCCTCAACGCCTCGCTATTTACGCTAATTTTTTTTATTGTTTAAAAAAATAGAGTTTTGATAAAGTCAAACTTTAGCGTAAAGAGCGAGGCGTTGAGGAGGGGACAGCCCCTTCATATACGGAATAATTTCTGTTCGTTTTAAGTTTTAACGTCGTTCCTTACTTTCAGTTAAAAAAACTTGTTTTTTTTATTTAATTTTTGAACGTTTTTGAATTAATGCAGGTTATGATTTTGGCTCACCGTACATGAATAATTAAAACAAAATTTGCATATTATATTTGGTTAAATGGCTTTCTCGAAACTTGTTTAATTTTATTTACGAACGTTTTTATTAGTAATAAATATATGTAACTAAGAATTAACTTACGTAACGAACTTCTATATTCATAAATTTTTAACACGTATGTTAGGGGGTTCGCCCCCTAGTCACTACCCTGCTCTTTAAACTATAGTTCGAATTTTTTTTCCAGTTCTTTAAAAATGACCTCTTAATCACAATCAGTTGATCAGTTGAAAAACTTGTTTTTTTTTATTTAATTCCTGATCTTTTTCTTTAATAATGCTGGGAAATCCGGCGGCCGCTTCGTGGCAATGTCTCTTCCCCCATGAAAACTTCCTTCATGGAAAGATCCTTCCATATAGCCCCCGACCCGCTCCGTCCCCCACCTACCAGAAAAAATCTCTTCTGAAAAAGTCTGTATACTTCCCAATAAACAATAATATATGTTAACATTGAGTAAAGTTCATAACTTTCAGCCCTCCCCCTGGGGACTTTGGGGGATCAAGTCATTCTAAAAGACATTTATATCATATTTTAGACCATGTTGAACAAAATGGCTATCTCAAAATTTTGATCGAGTGACTTTGGGAAAAAAATGAGCGTGGGAGGGGGCCTAGTTGCCCTACATTTTTTTTGGTCACTTAAAAAGGGCACTAGAACTTTTAATTTCCATTCCAATGAGCCCTCCCACGATATTCTAGGACCACTGGGTCGATACTATCACTCCTGGGGAAAACAAACAAAAAAAAAACAAACAAATAAACACGTACCTATGATGTTTCATCAGACAAACTAAGGAAAATTCCAAATTTTTGTAGATCAGTGCTCGAAACCATTACATTAGGGTTCTATGGTACGTTTAACCTGAAGGTTTAAATTTAAGTAAGACTCTCAATTGTTTAGGGGGTATTTCTCCCTTTTTTCTAAAATCAGCCGAATTTTCTTAGGCAGGTAACTTTTGATGGGTAAGACTAAACATGGTGAAACTAATATATTTGAAATCAGCATTAAAATCTGATTATTTTGATGTACGAGGTATCTATTTATATCAAAATTCTGTTTTTTAGAGTTTCGGTTACTATTGAGCCAGGTTGCTCCTTACTTATAGTTCGTTACCACGAACTGTTTGATATCATGCAAGATAGGTGGCAAGGTTTTCATGTCACTGGAATACTGGAGTAGGCATGCAGTGTACTTATAATGCCCTGCAGCTGTCAAATACGGCAATAAGAGGGTTACACCCATAATATGACCTTCCCAGGCTCCCCCACGCTCTGCCATCAGGAACTGGAGAAGAACCAGCACAAGATTCATATACTTCATCCAGAACTTCGTTGTAAGGTTTTTGAAACGCGACTTGTAGAACTGGTTCATCAAAATCTTCATAGATTCCAAGTGTTTGTCTAGGTTGTAAAAGTAGCCTCCGCAATTCATGAACGCAGACATTAAATCTGATAGCTCTTCAAAAGTACTTGCTTCTTTGTCTGATTCAATGTAATACTGTTCAAGAGCATTCTAATGTCCTCTATACAAGGCCTCTACTACGAGGATGTGAGCCTCCATACACCTGTAATAGGGTTTTCCAGTCATAGCTTTTTTAGCAGTTCCAGAGAGTAATATGCCAGCCTTACTAAAGATTTCTTCAAGCCCCGAGCCTTTCATGAGGTACCCAATCACACCAAGGAAGTTCAGACACAGATGCATTCCACCCATTCTTGGAATAATATCACTGAATGCATCAGGCTGTTTCTTTTTTTAATGCGATAATGATCTCGTATATAGCTTGGTCACACGTTATTACAGTATAAGCTAACTTCAGTGCGCGAGCTGTACGATGTATATGTTTATTGCCTCTTCAACAACTGCTGGATTAGACGGGGGACTTGGTAAGACTGGTAGGTATCCGATACGAGTAATAGGCATCACTTCACTCTCCATCTGGCTTGCATAAAATAATTTGAAACTGGGCAATTCTGCGCTGGAGTCAATAACAGTGGCATCGATAAGATTGGTTGGAATGTACTTACAGAGCGCCCAGGCTACAAATATGGGATGGATTGGAAAGTTACTGAAGTCACTAATATCTCTGAGAGTGAGTTTTGAGTCACCAAGGACTGTTTTTCTTTTCAGAATTTTTTTGCCAAATTTACCGAACAACAAAGATGACGTCTTTCTTAACTATATTGAAAGGTTGGCTTAACAGAGGGAATCTTTGAAGATGACCAGGGCAGTTTCTTGGCTTAGGATTTGTAGGGAGACTGTCACTGTCCCATTCTTATCAGCAGATAAACTGAAAATCAGTCAGCATTGTAAATACAATTTGAATTAACACAAAAAAAAAAAGTTGTTATTTGGTTGAAAAGTAAAGTTCATATTCGGATTTGGTGTTAAATTCTACCATAAAAGATGTGTCACATCATCATTTTGGAAAAATATATTTTTGCATAAATTTTTTGGCCTATAGTTTTTCAAAAAATTCTAGACGGCTTTACTGAATAGTTAAAGCTTAGAACTTTACGGCAATATGAAGCTAAATACGAAAGGTGAATTCTGGAAAAGAATGAAAAACACAAAAATTATAGAAAGGTCCGAGATATGTGGTTTAGTTGAAAATAGACCTTTGAATTTTGAGATTTTCGGGGAAAATTAATAAATATTAGCCTATAGCTCCTGGGTTATACAAGATATCGGAAAAAAATTAACATATTCTATGAGAAAAATATTAGGACCAAAATGAGAAGTCGCGCCACTAAATCGGAGTGGTACAACCTTAGAAAAAAATAAACAGTCTGTACACGTTTTATAGGCCTAAGCCGTGATCTCCATCTTTGCCACCACCCATATTCGGATTCAGCGTGGTCAATATAGTCGGAAACTATTGTCAAACTGACTGTGTCTTTCTGACCACCTTAACTCAGAAATAAACGAGATACGCTTTAGTGGCCCCCGGACTATTAGAGGTGGCTTATTTGGATGAAATTGGAAGCTCTAGTTCCCTTTTATGAGTCAATAGTATTGGAGGTCAAGTAGACCTCCTGAACCGTTCAAGTTTATGGTGATCAAGTACTGATCAAAGAAAGATCGACTGCTTGCAATACGCACGGATATATGATATATGAATAGAACATATGATAGATCATATAATATATGATAGAACAAAATATATGATATCTGAATAGACTGAGAGCTGGTAACAAGAACAGAGAAAATGAAATCTGATTGTTTGAACTCATTAAGTTGAAGTGACAGTAAAAACAAGGTCACATGGAACCATGGCCGTATCCATAATTTTCTTTTCGGGGGGGGGGGGTTCCAAAAGCTTCCTTTTAGTGGGGTACAAAAAAAAATTTAAAAACGAACATTTTTTTATTTTCATTTTTGTTCCGTTTTTGCGAGTTGGAAAAACATGTCGGGTGTCGGGGGGTTCAAAACTCCTAGCCCCCCCCCCCCGGATACGGCCTTATATGGAGGTATGACATTTTTCGTAGTGGCGAACATCAAATTAAACAAAATAAGGAAAGCAGGCAAAAGATCAGCAAAAGTAAGCTAAATAAAAATATGGCATCAAAATGCTTAAGAAGGCTTAGTCTTCCGTTGAAGGTTTAGTCGTCATTACGAATCAACTGTTAATGTTAATTTTGTTATACACGAAAACTGTTGTCAAACTATGCTTATCTATTCTCATTACATTTATATTATGTTATTTATTTTAAATTATTTGACATATTTATCTATTTTATATTTATTTATTTATTTTATATTATATTATTTAATCATATATATTTATTTTAATTTAATTTTATTTTTATATGTATTTACTTATTTCCTTTATTTTATTAGTTTTGCATATTTATTTGCTTATTCTGCTTATTTCAGTGTTGCTTATTTATTTTCCCGGTAATGATATTACTTTACATATTGTATTTTATATCATATTTTCTTATATTTATTTTACATGCTGCATTTATTATATTATATTATGTTTATCTTCGATTTATTTGACATTTATATATACATATATTTATTTATTAAATTTATTTTTACTAATTTTGCTTATTTCAGTTTTGCTTATTTATTTTCATGGTTGAACCCGGCAGCTCGGACAGAATGAGGCATTACACCCAAAAATTCATAATTTTGAAACAATCCCCCAAAAATTCTTAGTGAATCGAGGCTTTTAGTTATAAATTGACTTAAGATAGGTCCAAGTGGCCAAAATGCTTTATTTTGATGTCCTGGGAACTTTTATTATCGAATAACATAAATAGTAATGGTAAACAGTAAGTGAAACAAATTAATCAGTTGGTAAAGTAATTACGACTCTCCCCCGAAACAATGAAAGATTCCAAATCATTAAAAAGAGTTTTTTTTTTTTAATTTTTGAAGTTCACTCGCATCTTAATGTAGGATGCCTTGCTTTAAGCAACTGCCCTTTTTGGTTTAATTTTTAAACACTTTCTTCATAGTTGTTTTAGCCTTGCTTAAAAAAAAAAACTCTATAGTGCAGTTACTGTTAATGAGAGTTCTTACTTATTTTAGGCTCAGGCGTATCTGATTTTTCTTCTTTGAAACAGCCTTTTTTTCCAAAAATAAGCATATTTTGAAAAGTATTTAAGTCATCTGCAGCAAATAAGTAAACACATTATAAACAAAATAAAAGTTTATTTCCTGTCTGATTTGGCCACCTTTAACACAATTAAACATTGTTATTAGTTTGTGATGGCCAAAGTAACTTCAGTTACTTACATTACACAAAGATGAAAGAAAATAGTAAAATTAGGAACTGGTTAACAATAAATAAAAGAAAAAGAAGGTCAGGATAACGATAAAAATAATAAATACTAAGTAAAAAGAGCAAATTAATCAGTAGATAAAGTAACTATATCTCTACTTTGAAACACGGGAAGGCGCATTAACGATATTTTTCTTTTTTGTGCCTTCATCTTTTTTGTAGTTTACTTTCTGTTAAAATGCATACCTTGCTCTGAACAGCTTGTCTCTTTGGTTTTACTTTCACGCACTCTTTTTATGGTAGTCTGTGGCCTTTTTTTCTTAACATTTTCTACAGTGTTATCAATTTTATCTCCCTTAGACATTTCATTTAAACTTTTTTCAGGGTTGATGATTTTGGCTTTAACCGTTCCTTTCTTCTGTTTCACTGTGCACTTTGTCTTAGACAGCTTTTCAATTTCTACCTCATCTTTCTTAAAGTATATGTTTAATTTTGTCTCAGAGGCATTTAAAGTCTTCTCTCCTTCTAAAAGAGCTTTTTTCTCGGGTATGTTTGGTCGAATAGTGATATGTTTTTGTGTCATTTTTCTTTCAAGATTTTTCTCTGGAAGCATGTCGTCATTCTTTTCTCGACCATATTTAAAAACTGTTCTTTTTTGTGTTTCTTTCTTAACAGAAGGTATCATATGCTTTTCTACGAGCTTTTGGGCCTTTGTCTTTTTTAAGGGAACACTATTTTCACTAATAGTTTCTTTTAAAATTTCTGCTGTGGAGCTAGTCTTTGAAGAGCAAGGCTCCTTCTTGGGACTGGGCATTTTCAAGGCTTGCTGGTAAGCTAATTTTTGTTTTTCTTTCTCTGCAACGGATTTTTCGAGTTCAGCAGTATCAGGAAGATGCTGTGTTGTCATACGCACAACTTGTCGGTTTCTGCGGATTGTGCCATAAGTTTGCTCCCTTTTTATTTCACCGGGTTTACCAGGCTCCCGCTTTTTTGTCAAGTCAATTTTTGCAGTGTCAATATTTTTTAAGAGTCGGTCCTCGCCTTCCCTTTTTATGGGGGTATAGTAAGTAGTAGGTGCATAGTAGTTTTTGTAGTTTCCAGTAGATTCATACGGTCGCTGGTAGCTGCTTGTAGAAGGATTATCTAAGCTCTTTCTTCCCGATAGTGGCTCATGGCTAGTATTTCTACTCACTGGATCACTCTGAATATATCGGTAACTCGAGATTGGATCATAGGCTGTTGACGCTTGCCTCGACCTAGAGTTAACATGGGTTCCTCCGAGAGCAAAACCGAAACCAGTAAATGATCTGAGTGTGTTCAATAAGCTACTTGAGCCTGAGTACAGAGAGCTTCCAATGCTTCCAATGTAAGAGTGAGAAGAACCTCCTGTGTAGTTGTATGGTGTAGTGTAAGATGTAGTACTATACCCTGTACTGGAAGACCCATAGCTTGGGGTATATCCGTAGGAGGTATAAGGACCAGAAGCAAATCTTACCATTGTGGAGCTAATAAATTTAAAAGCTCCAGCTATGTTTTTGAGTAAAGTTCGAAAAGGCTAATGTTTTAGATTTTTCAGAATCATAATAAAACTTCTTCCGAAACTCGAGCTGATAAGAAAATTTTATACTTCACAATACTTCAAAATATTATGCTTTGATCACAAAAAGATCCATTTTTATTTCAATATTTATTTCAAGTTCTCACGATCGATGTTAGATTTCAACTAGGCTCAGAGAAGAAAATATCGAACCAATGCTAAAGTTTCCAGAGCGAAGGAATCCCGAATTCGAGAGAGGCATAAATTTAGACCATCATTAAGTCTGTCAGTCGGGTTAGTTTACGACTTAAATTGGAAAGCTAAAAATATTGCAGTATATTTCTGAGAAACAGCTCCCCTTTCGCGAAATATGTCACACACTTATAATTAAGCGGGAGTTGTCTAATCTGGTGGCCGGTATCTGTCCCCCAGAAAATACACCCCCTCCACTTGTAAAATACCCCCACGGAAAATACCCCCACCCCCGTGGAAAATACACCCCGCGGAATATAAATACCCCGGAAAATAATTCCGTGGGTGGGGTATTTTCCTTGGGGGGCTGTTTTCCGGGGTACATTTTCTGCGAGGGAGTATTTTCTGGGGTTTATTTTCTGTTGAGGGGGGGGGGGGGGGAGGGGTAAGCTCCTATAATCATAAACAAATATTAAAAAAAAACTCATCTAAAAAAAACCATTTATGAATACGATATTTCTTAAAGCACAAATTTCGACACTAAAAACATTCAATGTTAATCAAATTTTCTAGGCCTAGAAATAATGAATTAAAACTTGACTGGCTTCATTTTAGTCAAATCTATCAGCATAATTTGATCACTCCATTCTGTTTTAAAATGCAGTTTTGTTTAACATAAAAAGTTAAATGTGAAATAAATAGCAATATAGAACATTTTGCTGAATTTTGTCTTGTCTCGGATGTATTTTCGGTAATCTTAGCGCCAGATTCCTTTTCTGAATCGAACGCAGTAATAACGAAATAATTATACCTTTCAATTCCCCATTCACCACTCTTCCCAAACATAATAGTAAGTAAGTAAGTATGTCAGCACTAGACCTTCAAGGTTCAAGCTGGCGGGGCTGATCTCCGTTTCGAGGCCCTTCGGCCAAAAAGTGCAATGGGGTTTGGGGGCCATCCATCCTGTGCTTTTGCACACCCTTCATGCTTAACTTCCTGGGTGGACTGTGGCTGAGCTTACGGATTCATGCCACTTACCCCCGTCTGAAACCAAATAGCCGGCCACGCCAGGAATTGAACTCGTGCCCCTCGGACAAAGGATTCCTAACTCAGCGTGCCGACCCCATAGCCATTACGGTACAAATATAATAAACCCAACCGTGACAATCATCCCCCCAATGCCTGGATACAGCCCATAGCTATATAAAAGAGTTATGTGGACTTTGCTTTCGTTTTATTTTTCAGATTTGTTTTAGGCTTTTTAGAATTACGAATCAGTTTCTTTTATGAGAAAGAGGTACACAAAAATAGTTAGCTTCTGTATAAGGCCTAGGGCTATATATTGGCATTCGGGGGAATGAGGTCGGAATAGAATTATCAAGATAGCGTTTGTTACACTTGGAAAAGGATTGAATGGGGGATTGAATTTCGTTATCATAGTGCTTGGTTAATAATATAAATCTAGCACCAAGATCAGAAGAAAAAAAATCTGTTCTTGTTCCATTTGATTGTAATTGTGTACTAGTTTAAATTTATGCATGTCAAAGTTGCTAACATAAAAAATAAAATGGTTTAATGTCTTAAAAATGTCTTAAAAAAGAGTAAAAAAAAAATCCGATTTGTTTCCTTAATTATTTGTCTTTACCGAGCTTCCCTTGGCCCTGTCTATATGTCCTGATATTTTCAAACGGATCAGCAAACCAAATCAATTTTTTTGGGCCACGGATCAATGTAATCCATTTTATCTACCAAAACTGGTTATTCTAGGTCAATTTCTATTAGTCAAGTCTACTTTATTCCTGTCTTAGTCATGTCTATCCCTAAAAATTCTTACTGAGCGGAGGAAAACAATGTTTATCCTGTTTTGACCCAACTAAAAAAAATGTTTCCTCCAAGGTTTTCTTTGCTCAGGGTGTGTGCCCAGTAAACTGCAAGCCCACTGGAAAGAAAACAAATGCAGGCGTATTTCGACCGTTGTGAATCAACAAGATATTTTTCCAACAGATATCTATTTTTGGCCATTACGAATCGATATAGCCAAAATTAAAATTTTTTGCTGATAACGATGGTTGATCAGCCGTCATTTTTATCTGGTGACCTTTGAACGTATTTTTGTGTTTATGAATTGCATTAGCTTTTTTAAGCTAGAATTATGTCTCAAGTAACTATTGTATGTTTTTATTGTAGCAATTAAGGCTAGCTTATCCTTCGTGCACTGCTGCGATCCCAAAAGAATGGGAATTCAAGGGGAATTCCTCCCCCCACATCAAGAGATTTTCTCCTGTGGAAAAACTCACCTCCAAGGAAAATTCTCCCCGTGGAAAATTCCCCACCGCGTATCAATAACGATCTTATTATTAAATTTTAAAGTATTTGGTAAACTCCCCCAGCAAAATTCCCCAACGGATAATTCAGCTCCTCGTAGATTCCTCCCTGCGGAAACTCACCCCCCTCCCCCCCAAAAAATCTTCCCGTGACAGTTCACTTTCGTTGGGACATCAAGTCCATAAATCGAAAACTCGACGGTGAACTGAATCAATCAAACAGTTCGTGGTAACGAACTGTAAGTAAGGAGAGACCCGGCTCAATAGTAAATGAAACTCTAAAAAACGGAATTTTGATACCAATAGATACATCAAAGAATCTAATTTTTATGCTGATTTCAAATATATAAGTTTCATCAAGCATAGGCTTAGCCATCAAAAGTTACGCGTCTGAGAAAATTTGCCGTATTTTCGAAAAAAGGGGGAAATAACCCCTAAAAGTCATAAAACTTTAATTAAAATCACAACATTAGATGCAACATATAAGAGAACGCTACTATAGAAGCTTCAAGCTTCTATCTAAAAAAATGTAGATTTTTTTTAACGGGTGATCGTATCGATCCATTAGTCCTAAAAATATCGTGAGAGAGCCATTCGAACGGAAATTAAAAGTTCTAGTGCCCTTTTTAAATGACCAAAATAACTGGAGGGCAACTTCGCCCCCTCCCACGCTCATTTTTTCCCAAAAGTCACCCAATCAAAATTTTGAGATAGCCATTTTGTTCAGCGTAGTCGAAAATCTAATTAATACTTCTTTGATGGTGACTTATTCCCCCACTTGTCCCGGGGGAAGGGCTGCAAGTTACAAGCTTTACCCATTTTTTACATATAGTATTGGTTATTGGGAAGTATACAGGCGCTTTCAGGAGGAATTTTTTTCTGGTGGGGGTCAGGGTCAGAGTAGGGGTTACGGGGGAGGATCTTTCAATAAAGTATATTTCCTTGGGAGAAGGGACATTTCTATGATTTCCCAGCATTATTTAAAAAACGTTCAGAAATTAAATAAAAAGAAACAAGTGTTTTCAACAGACAGTAAAAACCAGCATTAAATCTTAAAAAGAGCAGAAATTATTACGTATATAAGGGGATTCGCCCACTCGTCAATGCCTCGCTCTTTATGATAAAGTTTTTTTGTGCTTTCGAAAGAGCTATCTATTCTAACCAGCCTTTTTGATTCAGGGGTTTTTGATTCAAACAAAATTCGAACTTTAGCGTAAAGAGCGAGGTATTGACTAGAGAGCGAACTCCCTAATGTACGTAATAAAACATACGAATATAGAAATTCGTTACGTAAGTTAATTCGCAAGTTACGTCAGAACAAAATTTTGATTTTGTTCAATTTTGATTTTGTTCAAAAAAAAAAGTCAATTAGCCAAAAAAAGGAAAATTAATATGCGAATTTCGTTTTAATTATTCATGTACGGTGAGCCAAAATCAAAGATGGATTAATTCAAAAACGTTCAGAAATTAACTATAAAAAAACACGTTTTTTAACGGAAAGTAAGAAGCGACATTAAAACTTAAAACGAACAGAAATTATTCCGTATATGAAAGGGGCTGTCCCCTCCTCAACGCCTCACTCTTTACGCTAAAGTTTGACCTGTCTCACAACTTTTTTTTAACAATAAAAAACTTTAGCGCAAAGAGCGAGGCGCTGAGGAGGGGACGGAATAACTTCTGTTCGTTTTAAGTTTTAATGTCGCTCCTTACTTTCAGTTAAAACAATTTTTTTTTTTAGTTAATAAACACGAACATTGATGTTTTTCAAGCGTCAAGCTTTCATAGTCAAGGGTGCTACCATTTCGAACAACCGTCACAAGCAACAAACGTCATAACATCCAACTGTCAGAACCACCAACCGTCACAACATCCAAAAAAATTTATAAGTTTATATAATAGTAATAATTATATAATGGTTTAGAAATAAATTTCGGCTATATATTTGCACATCAGGGGGGTGGGGTAAAGCATAGCATATATTAAATATGTAACCTAACCTAACCTCTGTGGCGGATCCTGAGGGGGGCGAGGGGGACGCGCGTCCCCCTAAAATATTCTGAAGTAGTGTAATTCACTTAATTAACGCAAGTCTGCGTTAATTAAACTTGCTCCTAACGCACGTTTATCGAATCAACCTATTTTGTACCCCCCTAAAAATATCCTGGATCCGCCCCTACCTTACCTGGGTACCTTTTCCACCCTAAACCCCTAGAAACTAAAGTTTTAAAATTTTGGATTTTGTGACGGTTGCTGGTTCTGACGGATTTTTCTGTCGATGTTATGATGGATTTTGTGGATGTTATGACGTTGGATGTCCTGACGGTTGAATTTTACGACGCCTTCCCTCGTAGTCAGAGCAATAGCGCTGCTTAAGTAAGTAATGAAGCGGGCAAAGGTGTATTTTTTATTGTTTTTTTTTTCACCAGTGCAGTTTGCATGGCTGGAGTTGTCGTAGAAACTCCGAAAGGGTCTCATTCAATTGAAAATATAAAGCTCCAGTGCTATTCTTGAGAGTAAAAATTCATGGAAGGGCAACCAGCCCCATTTCACGTTTGTTTTTTCCAACAGACATTTGACCAAAATTAGAAGATTTTCGTCAGATGTCTTTGATGCGCTTTGATCAGATGCACAATATTTTTCTTTGCATCTACTGTAGTCTGTCACCTGACATTGTAAATTGCTCGTACGGTTAAGTGTACTTATTTTTGATACATACTTAGTTTCGCTTTGCTTATATGAAAGATATTGATTTTCAATCGGCGCAGGTAATTAACGTAATATTAAGTTCTATTATGTAAGTTCGTAATTCTAGTTGCGGCACTTTGAATCAAGATACGATGCAAAGCTGAAATTATTCTTGACTTCCAGTCCTAGGTTTTAACTATAAATTGAAAGCAATGCAGTAAGAACTTATAATATAATTTTATTTAAAGAAAGCAAAAGTAATTAGTAAAAAAAATTTAAGATATTTTGCTGTGTTGACTCATGACACCCAAAACTAAGTCCAAGTGTAGCACCCCGAACAGTTTTAGATTCGATAAAATTTAGACCAAAAGTCGAAAATTATACTGAATATGAAAAAAAAAACGGAGTAGTTCCAGCAGAATCTCAGAGAGTCCAAAATTTTAATTTGATTTTGACACCAATTCCCAGATCCAGTAGAGAAGGTCCACAATTCAGTAGCACAATTTATAATTTTCGCGAAGGAAGTTTTGTAGTGATATGTTTAGTTATTAAACATATTTAATACCGAATAAAAATATAAATCTTTCCTCAAATTTGACAAAAAAGTTGAGGATTTGGGGTTGAATTTTGCACAAGATTATAATCTCATCTTTGACTCCGACTTTACTGAATGAGAAACGCACAAATAAGAACACTACTCCAGTGACTGATCAATGGTTACTAGGGCCTAAATGTTAGCCCAACGTGCAATAATGCATCACTGATCAACATGACAATATACATCATATTAATGCATAACACATCGCAGACTATTTAACCAAAGGCACTACGTACAGCAAAAAAGAGGGAATCCTGCTAAAAACTATTCATGTCTATTAATAGAAAGTACATATTTTTTATAATTATATGGAAATGATAGAACTGAAACAGAATCTTTTATTTCCAGTTGATTAGTTTTCCATAATTTCGCTCCAACATATCTTATGGAAAAAGCTGCTCTTTTCGCGTAACAAATATCCGAAATGAGAGAAAAATATGTAGATGACAACGCTGGATAAGCATGATAGTACATCGATAAATCAAAGAGGGCAAGTTGTGTTAGCCCTGGGGTTGCTAGACCATTTAAGTATTTATACATAAATACATCAGTTTGGAGCTGTAAAATTTGTTTTACTGTTAGTAATTGGCATTTAAAAAACTTCTTGAGCATTAAATCTATTAAAATAAATTGACTTTGCTGCTCTATTTTGTATGGTTTAAATTCTCTTTAAATTATAGCTGAAAGGATTAGACCAAACGTAATAACTATATTAAACATAAGAATCAAGAAGAGTAAAATAAAGAGCTCGCAAAACTTTTGAGGAAGGAATTTTTTCAATCTATACAGAGTATCAGCTCCTATTCCAATTTAATAAAAAATAAATTTGTATGTTCTTTCCATTGCAATCAATCATTACACCTAAGTATTTGGATTTTGAAACCTTATCTATAAGAAATCCATCAGTTGTTAAACTTAGTTCAGCATTTACCTTTGTAAACGTAGAGAAGTTCATGTAATTTTTTTTTTTTTTAATGTCGATCTATAACGGTTTTTCTAGTATATTTCATAATATTATTCAGTGAGTTTTGTATGATTTTTAAAAGGTTTTCAACAGATAAATCTTTGAAAAAAAAATCCATCAGTTGTTAAACTTAGTTCAGAATTTACCTTTGTAAACGTATAGAAGTTCATGTAATTTTTTTTTTTTTAATGTCGATCTATAACGTTTTTTCTTGTATATTTCATCAGATTATTCAGTGAGTTTTGCATGATTTTAAAAAGGGTTTCAACAGCTAAAGCTTGGAAAAAAAATCCATCAGTTGTTAAACTTAGTTAATCATTTACCTTTGTAAACGTAGAGAAGTTCATGTAATTTTTTTTTTTTTAATGTCGATATATAACGTTTTTTCTATTATATTTAATAATATTATATAATATAATTATATTTAATAATATAATCAGATTATTTAATTATTTTAAAAAGGGTTTCAACAGATAAAGCTTGGAAAAAAAATCCATCAGTTGTTAAACTTAGTTCAGCATTTACCTTTGTAAAAGTATAAAAGTTCATGTAATTTTTTTTTTTTTAATGTCGATCTATAACTGTTTTTCTAGTATATTTCATCAGATTATTCAGTGAGTTTTGCATGATTTTAAAAAGGGTTTCAACAGCTAAAGCTTGGAAAAAAAATCCATCAGTTGTTAAACTTAGTTCAGCATTTACCTTTGTAAACGTAGAGAAGTTCATGTAGTTTTTTTTGTTTTAATGTCGATCTATAACGGTTTTTCTAGTATATTTCATCAGATTATTCAGTGAGTTTTGCATGATTTTAAAAAGGGTTTCAACAGATAAAGCTTGGAAAAAAAATCCATCAGTTTTTAAACTTAGTTCAGCATTTACATTTGTAAACGTAGAGAAGTTCATGTAATTTTTTTTTTTTTAATTTATATATATAAAGGTTTTTATAGTATATTTAATAATATTATTAATTGAGTTTTGAATGATTTTAAAAAGGGTTTCAAAAGATAAAGCTTGGAAAAAAAATCAATAATTTTTTAAACTTATTTAAGCATTTACCTTTGTAAAAGTAGAGAATTTAATGTAATTTTTTTTTTTTTTAATGTCGATATATAACGTTTTTTCTATTATATTTAATCAGATTATTCAGTGAGTTTTGCATGATTTTAAAAAGGGTTTCAACAGATAAAGCTTGGAAAAAAATCCATCAGTTGTTAAACTTAGTTCAGCATTTACCTTTGTAAACGTAGAGAAGTTCATGTAATTTTTTTTGTTTTAATGTCGATTTATAACGGTTTTTCTAGTATATTTCATCAGATTATTAAGTGAGTTTTGCATGATTTTTAAAAGGGTTTCAAAAGATAAAGCTTGTAAAAAAAATCCATCAGTTGTTAAAATTAGTTCAGCATTTACCTTTGTAAACGTAGAGAAGTTCATTTATTTTTTTTTTTTTTAATTTAGATCTATAACGGTTTTTATATTATATTTAATAATATTATATAATATAATTATATTTAATAATATAATCAGATTATTGAATGATTTTAAAAAGGGTTTCAACAGATAAAGCTTGGAAAAAAAATCCATCAGTTGTTAAACTTAGTTCAGCATTTACCTTTGTAAACGTAGAGAAGTTCATGTAATTTTTTTTTTTTTAATGTCTATCTATAACTGTTTTTCTAGTATATTTCATCAGATTATTCAGTGAGTTTTGCATGATTTTAAAAAGGGTTTCAACAGATAAAGCCTGGAAAAAAAATCCCTCAGTTGTTAAACTTAGTCCAGTATTTACCTTTGTAAACGTAGAGAAGTTCATGTAATTTTTTTTTTTTTAATGTCGATCTATAACGGTTTTTCTAGTATATTTCATCAGATTATTCAGTGAGTTTTGTATGATTTTAAAAAGGGTTTCAACAGATAAAGCTTGGAAAAAAAATCCATCAGTTGTTAAACTTAGTTCAGCATTTACCTTTGTAAACGTAGAGAAGTTCATGTAATTTTTTTTTTTCTAATGTCGATCTATAATGGTTTTTCTAGTATATTTCATCAGATTATTCAGTGAGTTTTGCATGATTTTAAAAAGGGTTTCAACAGATAAAGCTTGGAAAAAAAATCCATCAGTTGTTAAACTTAGTTCAGCATTTACCTTTGTAAACGTAGATAAGTTAATTTTATTTTTTTTTTTTTTAATGTCTATATATAACGGTTTTTATAGTATATTTAATAATATTATTAAGTGATTTTTGAATGATTTTAAAAAGGGTTTAAAAACATAAAGATTGGAAAAAAAAATCCATCAGTTGTTAAACTTAGTTCAGCATTTACCTTTGTAAACGTAGAGAAGTTCATTTAATTTTTTTTTTTTTAATGTCGATCTATAATGGTTTTTCTTGCATATTTCATCAGATTATTCAGTGAGTTTTGCTTGATTTTAAAAAGGGTTTCAACAGCTAAAGCCTGGAAAAAAAATCAATCAGTTGTTAAACTTAGTCCAGCATTTACCTTTTTAAAATTATAGAAGTTAGTGTATTATTTTTTTTTTTTATTTAGATATATAAAGGTTTTTATAGTATATTTAATCAGATTATTCAGTGAGTTTTGTATGATTTTAAAAAGGGTTTCAACAGATAAAGCTTGGAAAAAAAAATCCATCAGTTGTTAAACTTAGTTCAGCATTTACCTTTGTAAACGTAGAGAAGTTCATGTAATTTTTTTTGTTTTAATGTCTATCTATAACGGTTTTTCTAGTATATTTAATCAGATTATTCAGTGAGTTTTTCATTATTTTAAAAAGTGTTTCAACATATAAATCTTGTAAAAAAAATCCATCAGTTGTTAAACTTAGTTCAGCATTTACCTTTGTAAACGTAGAGAAGTTAATGTAATTTTTTTTTTTTTTAATGTCTATCTATAAAGGTTTTTCTAGTATATTTCATCAGAAAATTAAGTGAGTTTTGCATGATTTTAAAAAGGGTTTCAACAGATAAAGCTTGGAAAAAAAATCCCTCAGTTGTTAAACTTAGTTCAGCATTTACCTTTGTAAACGTAGAGAAGTTCATGTAATTTTTTTTTTTTTAATGTCGATCTATAACGGTTTTTCTAGTATATTTCATCAGATTATTCAGTGAGTTTTGCATTATTTTAAAAAGGGTTTCAACATATAAAGCTTTGAAAAAAAATCCCTCAGTTTTTAAAATTTTTTAAGCATTTACCTTTGTAAACGTAGATAATTTATTTTTATTTTTTTTTTTTTTAATGTCGATCTATAAAGTTTTTTCTATTATATTTAATAATAATATTAATTTATTTTTGAATTATTTTAAAATTTGTTTAAAAAGATAAATCTTTGAAAAAAAAATCCATAAGTTGTTAAACTTAGTTCAGCATTTACCTTTGTAAACGTAGAGAAGTTCATGTAATTTTTTTTGTTTTAATGTCGATTTATAACGGTTTTTCTAGTATATTTCATCATATTATTCAGTGAGTTTTGCATGATTTTAAAAAGGGTTTCAACAGATAAAGCTTGGAAAAAAAATCCATCAGTTGTTAAACTTAGTTCAGCATTTACCTTTGTAAACGTAGAGAAGTTCATGTAATTTTTTTTTTTTTAATGTAGATCTATAAAGGTTTTTGTAGTATATTTCATAAGATTATTAAGTGAGTTTTGCATGATTTTAAAAAGGGTTTCAACAGATAAAGCTTGGAAAAAAAATCCATCAGTTGTTAAACTTAGTTCAGCATTTAACTTTGTAAACGTAGAGAAGTTCATGTAATTTTTTTTTTTTTAATGTCCATATATAAAGGTTTTTATATAATATTTAATAATATTATTAAGTGAGTTTTTAATGATTTTAAAAATGTTTTAAAAATATAAATCCTTTAAAAAAAATCCATCAGTTGTTAAACTTAGTTCAGCATTTACCTTTGTAAACGTAGAGACGTTCATGTAATTTTTTTTGTTTTAATGTCGATCTATAACGGTTTTTCTAGTATATTTCATCAGATTATTCAGTGAGTTTTGCATGATTTTAAAAAGGGTTTCAACAGATAAAGCTTGGAAAAAAATCCATCAGTTGTTAAACTTAGTTCAGCATTTACCTTTGTAAACGTAGAGAAGTTCATGTAATTTTTTTTGTTTTAATGTCAATCTATAACGGTTTTTCTAGTATATTTCATCAGATTATTCAGTGAGTTTTGCATGATTTTAAAAAGGGTTTCAACAGATAAAGCTTGTAAAAAAATCCATCAGTTGTTAAACTTAGTTCAGCATTTACCTTTGTAAACGTAGAGAAGTTCATGTAATTTTTTTTTTTTTAATGTCGATCTATAAAGGTTTTTCTAGTATATTTCATCAGATTATTCAGTGAGTTTTGCATGATTTTAAAAAGGGTTTAAACAGATAAATCTTGGAAAAAAAATAAAAAAGTTTTTAAAATTATTTAATCATTTAACTTTTTAAAAGTAGATAATTTCATGTAATTTTTTTTTTTTAATGTCGATCTATAACGGTTTTTCTAGTATATTTCATCAGATTATTCAGTGAGTTTTGCATGATTTTAAAAAGGGTTTCAACAGATAAAGCTTGGAAAAAAAATCCATCAGTTGTTAAACTTAGTTCAGCATTTACATTTGTAAACTTAGAGAAGTTCATGTAATTTTTTTTTTTTTAATGTCGATATATAACGGTTTTTCTAGTATATTTCATAAGATTATTCAGTGAGTTTTGCATGATTTTAAAAAGGGTTTAAACAGATAAAGCTTGGAAAAAAATCCATCAGTTGTTAAACTTAGTTCAGCATTTACCTTTGTAAACGTAGAGAAGTTCATGTAATTTTTTTTGTTTTAATGTCGATCTATAACGGTTTTTCTAGTATATTTCATCAGATTATTCAGTGAGTTTTGCTTGATTTTAAAAAGGGTTTCAACAGATAAAGCTTGGAAAAAAATCCATCAGTTGTTAAACTTAGTTCAGCATTTACCTTTGTAAACGTAGAGAAGTTCATGTAATTTTTTTTTTTTTAATGTCGATCTATAACGGTTTTTCTAGTATATTTCATCAGATTATTCAGTGAGTTTTGCATGATTTTAAAAATGGTTTCAACAGATAAAGATTGGAAAAAAAATACATAAGTTGTTAAACTTAGTTCAGCATTTACCTTTGTAAACGTAGAGAAGTTCATGTAATTTTTTTTTTTTAATGTCGATCTATAACGGTTTTTCTAGTATATTTCATCAGATTATTCAGTGAGTTTTGCATGATTTTTAAAAGGGTTTCAACATATAAAGCTTGGAAAAAAAATCCATCATTTGTTAAACTTAGTTCATCATTTACCTTTTTAAAAGTATATAAGTTAATTTAATTTTTTTTTTTTTAATGTCGATATATAAAGGTTTTTCTAGAATATTTAATAAGATTATTCAGTGAGTTTTGCATGATTTTAAAAAGGGTTTCAACAGATAAAGCTTGGAAAAAAAATCCATCAGTTGTTAAACTTAGTCCAGCATTTACCTTTGTAAACGTAGAGAAGTTCATGTAATTTTTTTTTTTTTAATGTAGATCTATAACGGTTTTTCTAGTATATTTCATCAGATTATTCAGTGAGTTTTGCATGATTTTAAAAAGGGTTTCAACAGATAAAGCTTGGAAAAAAAATCCATCAGTTGTTAAACTTAGTTCAGCATTTACCTTTGTAAACGTAGAGAAGTTCATGTAATTTTTTTTGTTTTAATGTAGATCTATAACGGTTTTTATAGTATATTTAATAAGATTATTCAGTGAGTTTTGAATGATTTTAAAAAGGGTTTCAACAGATAAATCTTGGAAAAAAAATCAATAAGTTGTTAAAATTAGTTCAGCATTTAACTTTGTAAACGGAGAGAAGTTCATGTATTTTTTTTTTTTTTAATTTCGATATATAACGGTTTTTTTATTATATTTAATCATATTATTCAGTGATTTTTGCATGATTTTAAAAATGGTTTCAAAAGATAAATCTTGGAAAAAAAATACATCAGTTGTTAAACTTAGTTCAGCATTTACCTTTGTAAACGTAGAGAAGTTCATGTAATTTTTTTTGTTTTAATGTCAATATATAACGGTTTTTCTAGTATATTTCATCAGATTATTCAGTGAGTTTTGCATGATTTTAAAAAGGGTTTCAACATATAAAGCTTGGAAAAAAAATCCATCAGTTGTTAAACTTAGTTCAGCATTTACCTTTGTAAACGTAGAGAAGTTCATGTAATTTTTTTTTTTTTAATGTCGATCTATAACGGTTTTTATTGTATATTTCATCATATTATTCATTTAGTTTTTCATGATTTTAAAAAGTGTTTCAACATATAAAGCTTGTAAAAAATATCCATCAGTTGTTAAACTTAGTTAAGCATTTACCTTTGTAAAAGTAGAGAATTTCATGTAATTTTTTTTTTTTTAATTTCGATATATAAAGGTTTTTATATAATATTTAATAAGATTATTAATTTATTTTTGCATTATTTTTAAAATGTTTTAAACAGATAAAGATTTGAAAAAAAATCCCTCATTTGTTAAAATTAGTTCAGCATTTACCTTTGTAAACGTAGAGAAGTTCATGTAATTTTTTTTGTTTTAATGTCGATCTATAACGGTTTTTCTAGTATATTTCATCAGATTATTGAGTGATTTTTGCATGATTTTAAAAAGGGTGTCAACAGATAAAGCTTGTAAAAAAAATCCATCAGTTGTTAAACTTAGTTCAGCATTTACCTTTGTAAACGTAGAGAAGTTCATGTAATTTTTTTTGTTTTAATGTCGATCTATAACGGTTTTTCTAGCATATTTCATCAGATTATTCAGTTAGTTTTGCATGATTTTAAAAAGGGTTTCAAAAGATAAAGCTTGGAAAAAAAATCCATCAGTTGTTAAACTTAGTTCAGCATTTACCTTTGTAAACGTAGAGAAGTTCATGTAATTTTTTTTGTTTTAATGTCGATATATAACGGTTTTTCTAGTATATTTCATCAGATTATTCAGTGATTTTTTCATGATTTTAAAAAGGGTTTCAACAGATAAAGCCTTGAAAAAATATCCCTCAGTTGTTAATCTTAGTCCAGCATTTACCTTTGTAAACGTAGAGAAGTTCATGTAATTTTTTTTGTTTTAATGTCTATCTATAACGGTTTTTCTAGTATATTTCATCAGATTATTCAGTGAGTTTTGCATGATTTTAAAAAGGGTTTCAACAGATAAAGCTTGGAAAAAAAAATCCATCAGTTTTTAAACTTAGTTCAGCATTTACCTTTGTAAACGTAGAGAAGTTCATGTAATTTTTTTTGTTTTAATGTCGATCTATAACGGTTTTTCTAGTATATTTCATCAGATTATTAAGTGAGTTTTGCATGATTTTAAAAAGGGTTTCAACATATAAAGCTTGGAAAAAAAAATCCATCAGTTGTTAAACTTAGTTCAGCATTTACCTTTGTAAACGTAGAGAAGTTCATGTAATTTTTTTTTTTTTAATTTAGATCTATAAAGGTTTTTCTAGTATATTTCATCAGATTATTCATTGAGTTTTGCATGATTTTAAATAGGGTTTCAACAGATAAAGCCTTGAAAAAATATCCATCAGTTTTTAAACTTAGTTCATAATTTACAATTGTAAACTTAGAGACGTTAATGTATTTTTTTTTTTTTTAATTTCATTCTATAAAGGTTTTTCTTGTATATTTCATCAGATTATTCAGTGAGTTTTGCATGATTTTAAAAAGGGTTTCAACAGCTAAAGCTTGGAAAAAAAATCCATCATTTTTTAAAATTAGTTCAGCATTTACCTTTGTAAACGTAGAGAATTTAATTTAATTTTTTTTTTTTTAATGTCGATATATAACGGTTTTTCTATTTTATTTAATAAGATTATTAAGTTAGTTTTTCATTATTTTAAAAATGGTTTAAACAGATAAAGACTTTAAAAAAAATCCCTCAGTTGTTAAACTTAGTTCAGCATTTACCTTTGTAAACGTAGAGAAGTTCATGTAATTTTTTTTTTTTTAATTTCGATCTATAACGGTTTTTTTTGTATATTTCATCAGATTATTCAGTGAGTTTTGCATGATTTTAAAAAGGGTTTCAACAGATAAAGCTTGGAAAAAATATCCATCAGTTGTTAAACTTAGTTCAGCATTTACCTTTGTAAACGTAGAGAAGTTCATGTAATTTTTTTTGTTTTAATGTCGATCTATAACGGTTTTTCTAGTATATTTAATCAGATTATTCAGTGAGTTTTGCATGATTTTAAAAAGGGTTTCAACAGATAAAGCTTGGAAAAAAAATCCATCAGTTGTTAAACTTAGTTCAGCATTTACCTTTGTAAACGTAGAGAAGTTCATGTATTTTTTTTTTTTTTAATGTCGATCTATAACGGTTTTTTTAGTATATTTCATCAGATTATTCAGTGAGTTTTGCTTGATTTTAAAAAGGGTTTCAACAGATAAAGCTTGGAAAAAAAATCCCTCAGTTGTTAAACTTAGTTCAGTATTTACCTTTGTAAACGTAGAGAAGTTAATGTATTTTTTTTTTTTTTAATTTCGATATATAATGTTTTTTCTTGATTATTTAATAAGATTATTCATTGAGTTTTGCTATATTTTAAAAAGTGTTTCAAAAGATAAATCTTGGAAAAAAAATCAATCAGTTGTTAAACTTAGTTCAGCATTTACCTTTGTAAACGTAGAAAAGTTCATGTATTTTTTTTTTTTTTAATGTCGATCTATAACGGTTTTTTTTGTATATTTCATCAGATTATTCAGTGAGTTTTTCATTATTTTAAAAATGGTTTCAACAGATAAATCTTGGAAAAAAAATCCATCAGTTGTTAAACTTAGTTCAGCATTTACCTTTGTAAACGTAGAGAAGTTCATGTAATTTTTTTTTTTTTAATGTCGATCTATAACGGTTTTTCTAGAATATTTCATCAGATTATTCAGTGAGTTTTGCATGATTTTAAAAAGGGTTTCAACAGATAAAGCCTGGAAAAAAAATCCATCAGTTGTTAAACTTAGTTCAGCATTTACCTTTGTAAACGTAGAGAAGTTCATGTAAGTTTTTTTTTTTTAATGTCAATCTATAACGGTTTTTCTTTAATATTTCATCAGATTATTCAGTGAGTTTTGCTTGATTTTAAAAAGGGTTTCAATAGCTAAAGCCTGTAAAAAAAATCCCTCAGTTGTTAAACTTATTCCAGCATTTACCTTTGTAAACGTAGAGAAGTTCATGTATTTTTTTTTTTTTTAATGTCGATCTATAACGGTTTTTCTTGTATATTTCATCAGATTATTCAGTGAGTTTTGCATGATTTTAAAAAGGGTTTCAACAGATAAAGCTTGGAAAAAAATCCATCAGTTGTTAAACTTAGTTCAGCATTTACCTTTGTAAACGTAGAGAAGTTCATGTAATTTTTTTTTTTTTAATGTCAATCTATAATGGTTTTTCTTGTATATTTCATCAGATTATTCCGTGAGTTTTGCTTGATTTTAAAAAGTGTTTCAACATCTAAAGCTTGGAAAAAAAATCCCTCATTTGTTAAACTTAGTTCAGCATTTAACTTTTTAAAAGTAGAGAATTTAAGTTAATTTTTTTTTTTTAATGTCGCTATATAACGGTTTTTATTTTATATTTAATCATATTATTAAGTGAGTTTTGCATGATTTTAAAAAGGTTTTAAAAAGCTAAATCCTTTAAAAAAAATCCCACAGTTGTTAAAATTATTTAAGCATTTACCATTGTAAACGTAGAGAAGTTAATTTAATTTTTTTTTTTTAATGTCGATATATAATGGTTTTTCTAGTATATTTAATCAGATTATTCAGTGAGTTTTGCATGATTTTAAAAAGGGTTTCAACAGATAAAGCTTGGAAAAAAATCCATCAGTTGTTAAACTTAGTTCAGCATTTACCTTTGTAAACGTAGAGAAGTTCATGTAATTTTTTTTGTTTTAATGTCGATCTATTACGTTTTTTATAGTATATTTCATCATATTATTCAGTGATTTTTTATTGATTTTAAAAATGGTTTCAACAGATAAATCTTGGAAAAAAAATCCATCAGTTGTTAAACTTAGTCCAGCATTTACCTTTGTAAACGTAGAAAAGTTCATGTAAGTTTTTTTTTTTTAATGTCGATCTATAACGGTTTTTCTTGCATATTTCATCAGATTATTCAGTGAGTTTTGCTTTATTTTAAAAAGTGTTTAAACATCTAATGCTTGTAAAAAAAATACATCAGTTGTTAAAATTATTTAAGCATTTAACTTTGTAAACGTAGAGAAGTTCATTTAATTTTTTTTTTTTAATGTCGATCTATAAAGGTTTTTGTATTATATTTAATAATATTATTAATTTATTTTTGAATTATTTTAAAAATGGTTTCAAAATATAAAGCTTGGAAAAAAAATCCATCAGTTGTTAAACTTATTTCAGAATTTACCTTTGTAAACGTAGAGAAGTTCATGTAATTTTTTTTTTTTTTAATGTCGATCTATAACGGTTTTTCTAGTATATTTCATCAGATTATTCAGTGAGTTTTGCATGATTTTAAAAAGGGTTTCAACAGATAAAGCTTGTAAAAAAAATCAATCAGTTTTTAAACTTAGTCCAGCATTTACCTTTGTAAACGTAGAGAAGTTCATGTAATTTTTTTTGTTTTAATGTCGATCTATAACGGTTTTTCTAGTATATTTCATCAGATTATTAAGTGAGTTTTGAATGATTTTAAAAAGGGTTTCAACAGATAAAGCTTTGAAAAAAAATCCATAAGTTGTTAAACTTAGTTCAGCATTTACCTTTGTAAACGTAGAGAAGTTCATGTAATTTTTTTTTTTTTAATGTCGATCTATAACGGTTTTTCTAGTATATTTCATCAGATTATTCAGTGAGTTTTGCATGATTTTAAAAAGGGTTTCAACAGATAAAGCTTGGAAAAAAATCCATCAGTTGTTAAACTTAGTTCAGCATTTACCTTTGTAAACGTAGAGAAGTTCATGTATTTTTTTTTGTTTTAATGTCGATCTATAACGGTTTTTTTATTATATTTCATCAGATTATTCAGTTAGTTTTGTATGATTTTAAAAAGGGTTTCAACAGATAAATCCTGGAAAAAAAATCCATCAGTTGTTAAACTTAGTCCAGCATTTACCTTTGTAAACGTAGAGAAGTTCATGTAATTTTTTTTTTTTTAATGTCGATATATAAAGGTTTTTTTATTATATTTAATAATATTATTAAGTGAGTTTTGCATGATTTTAAAAATGGTTTCAAAAGATAAAGCTTGGAAAAAAAATCCATCAGTTGTTAAAATTAGTTCAGCATTTACCTTTGTAAACGTAGAGAAGTTCATGTAATTTTTTTTGTTTTAATGTCGATCTATAACGGTTTTTCTTGTATATTTCATCAGATTATTCAGTGAGTTTTGCATGATTTTTAAAAGGGTTTCAACAGATAAAGCTTTGAAAAAAAATCCATCAGTTGTTAAACTTAGTTCAGCATTTACCTTTGTAAACGTAGAGAATTTCATTTAATTTTTTTTTTTTTAATTTAGATATATAACGGTTTTTATAGTATATTTAATCAGATTATTAAGTGAGTTTTTCATGATTTTTAAAAGGGTTTCAAAAGATAAAGCTTGGAAAAAAAAATCCCTCAGTTGTTAAACTTAGTTCAGCATTTACCTTTGTAAACGTATATAATTTAATTTAATTTTTTTTTTTTTTAATGTCGATCTATAACGGTTTTTCTAGTATATTTCATCAGATTATTCAGTGAGTTTTGCATGATTTTAAAAAGGGTTTCAACAGATAAAGATTGGAAAAAAAATCCATCAGTTGTTAAACTTAGTTCAGCATTTACCTTTGTAAACGTAGAGAAGTTCATGTAATTTTTTTTGTTTTAATGTCGATTTATAACGGTTTTTCTAGTATATTTCATCAGATTATT
The DNA here is from genome assembly GCF_049724085.1 of Artemia sp. Qi Xiang Cuo. NCBI lineage: Eukaryota > Metazoa > Arthropoda > Branchiopoda > Anostraca > Artemiidae > Artemia > Artemia sp. Qi Xiang Cuo. The sequence continues at coordinate 61,752,703 of NC_142807.1, read as the reverse complement.
CAGTGAGTTTTGCATGATTTTAAAAAGGGTTTCAACAGATAAAGCTTGGAAAAAAAATCCATCAGTTGTTAAACTTAGTTCAGTATTTACCTTTGTAAACGTAGAGAAGTTCATGTAATTTTTTTTGTTTTAATGTCTATCTATAACGGTTTTTCTAGTATATTTCATCAGATTAGTCAGTGAGTTTTGTATGATTTTAAAAAGGGTTTCAACAGATAAAGCTTTGAAAAAAAAATCCATCAGTTGTTAAACTTAGTTCAGCATTTACCTTTGTAAACGTAGAGAAGTTCATGTAATTTTTTTTTTTTTTAATGTCGATCTATAACGGTTTTTCTAGTATATTTCATCAGATTATTCAGTGAGTTTTGCATGATTTTAAAAAGGGTTTCAATAGATAAAGCTTGGAAAAAAAATACATCAGTTGTTAAACTTAGTTCAGCATTTACCTTTGTAAACGTAGAGAAGTTCATGTAATTTTTTTTGTTTTAATGTCGATCTATAACGGTTTTTCTAGTATATTTCATCAGATTATTCAGTGAGTTTTGCATGATTTGAAAAAGGGTTTCAACAGATAAAGCTTGGAAAAAAAATCCATCAGTTGTTAAACTTAGTTCAGCATTTACCTTTGTAAACGTAGAGAAGTTCATGTAATTTTTTTTTTTTTAATGTCGATCTATAACTGTTTTTCTAGTATATTTCATCAGATTATTCAGTGAGTTTTGCATGATTTTAAAAAGGGTTTCAACAGCTAAAGCTTGGAAAAAAAATCCATCAGTTGTTAAACTTAGTTCAGCATTTACCTTTGTAAACTTAGAGAATTTCATTTAATTTTTTTTTTTTTAATTTCGATATATAACGGTTTTTCTAGTATATTTCATAAGATTATTCAGTGAGTTTTGCATGATTTTAAAAAGGGTTTCAACAGATAAAGCTTGGAAAAAAATCCATCAGTTGTTAAACTTAGTTCAGCATTTACCTTTGTAAACGTAGAGAAGTTCATGTAATTTTTTTTTTTTTAATGTCGATCTATAATGGTTTTTCTTGTATATTTCATCAGATTATTCAGTGAGTTTTGCTTGATTTTAAAAAGGGTTTCAATAGCTAAAGCCTGGAAAAAAAATACATCAGTTGTTAAACTTAGTTCAGCATTTACCTTTGTAAACGTATAGAAGTTCATGTAATTTTTTTTTTTTTAATGTCGATATATAAAGTTTTTTATAGTATATTTCATCAGATTATTAAGTGAGTTTTGCATGATTTTAAAAAGGGTTTCAACAGATAAAGCTTGGAAAAAAAATCCATCAGTTGTTAAACTTAGTTCAGCATTTACCTTTGTAAACGTAGAGAAGTTCGTGTAATTTTTTTTGTTTTAATGTCAATCTATACCGGTTTTTCTAGTATATTTCATCAGATTATTCAGTGAGTTTTGCATGATTTTAAAAAGGGTTTCAACAGATAAAGCTTGGAAAAAAAATCCATCAGGTGTTAAACTTAGTTCAGCATTTACCTTTGTAAACGTATAGAATTTCATGTAATTTTTTTTTTTTTTAATGTCGATCTATAACGGTTTTTCTAGTATATTTCATCAGATTATTCAGTGAGTTTTGCATGATTTTAAAAAGGGTTTCAACAGATAAAGCTTGGAATAGTAAAACCGTTTCATCTGCGAATGATATTGTGAAGCACTCTTTCATCAAATTTCCTATATCTGTATTAACCATAGCCCTCTGCATTCCCAAATCTAAGTGAATTCTCTGGGACGCATAAAATGAAATGCAGAATTTGTTAACTTTGCTTTTTATTAGTTTCACCAATTCGGCCCAGTTTAAACTAAGAAAGTGAAAGTTGTTTCTGACCTAAAATAGGTTATTCACTTACCGAATATACTGAATTTGCATTGGTTTGACTTATTTTGTTTTTCATCTTTTCTCGCCAAATTTGAAATACTACTACTAACAGGGCCGTATCCAGGATTTCTTTTCGGGGGGTATTTTACAAAAGATTTTTTTTGGGTGGGGGAGGGGGGTTCACAAAAAAAGGCTAAAAAAACGCATACATTTTTTTCCATTTTTATTACGTTTCTACGATTCAGACAAACATTTTGGGGGGGTGGGACTCCTCCCCGGATACGACCTTGACTACTACTACTAAAAACAACTCATCGCAGCACCAAGGTTCCTGAGACCAACATAGCTAAGCATGCTCCTCCACCCCAATCTATTCAAAGCCTCCCTCTATATATTTTCCCAAGAAATTCTCAATTCTCTTATATCTTTCCTTACGACATCCTCCCAACCAATTCGGGGACGAGCTACTTTCCGTTTAGCCCTAGACGTTTGGCCAAAAACGACAATCTTTGGCAATCTGTCATCTTTCATCCGCAGAACTTGCACTAGTCATCTCGGTCTTTCTCTTATCATAGCCCTAGAAAGTGGTACTTAACCATACTTTTCGTGCAGCCTACTGATTTAAATAAGGTCAGTCAGTCGGGTACACAAAGCAATCCATAGCCAATTTCTCTGGAAAACATCTAGCAAATCTTCCTCCATTTTTCGGAGCGCCCATTCTTCAGAACCATATTTAACTGCTGTCATCATTGTAGCTTCCAAAATCCTAATCTTGGTTTGCAGACTTATCTTCCTATTCTTCCAAAGTGTGGAAAAAAAAACCTGGGCTTTGGCTATTCTACTTTTAACATCTTCACTGTTCCCACCATCTTTCCTAATAATACTACCAAGGTAAGTGAAGCCGTCCAATCTTTCGGTCTTTTCGTTACCCAACGTCACCTTTTCATCTTCACTTATTCCTAGCCTTAGCGGCTTAGTCTTCTTTACATTAACTTTCAAACTTATTCTACCACACTGAACTCGCAAAACCTCTAAAAGGTCATTTATTTGCTCAAACTTTCATATAGGTTGCCTAAATTATGAGCATAATCTAAGTACAGGGAAGTTTATCTTCCAAATTTTATTTCGTGTTCTCCCATTACCTTTCCTGTGGTCCTTAAGGCACAGTTCATCAAAATGATCCATATAAATGGGGATAGAACATAACCCCGTTTAACTCCTGACTTAATACGAAACCAGCAACTAACCTCATTTCCTACCTTAACCACAGATATAGCACTAACCACTTTTTTTTTTAATTTATCTGGTATACAATACAAGGATAAGACCTTCGCCAAAGCTCTTCTATCAGCTAAATCGAACGCTTACTCATAATCTATAAGACTGAGGATCAAAGGTGTTTGACAACTCAGGCACTTCTCAATTATTAACCTAAGAGTCAAAATTTGGTCCACACATTCTCTATCCTTTCTAGAGCCACACTGTTCCTCCCTTAAAACTTTGTCTACAGCATCTCTAAGTCTAAAAAGTAACAACATATTACGTAATGTGCTATCTACAGAAACACACTATAATTATCACACTCACTCTTATCACCTTTCTAATACAGAGATTTAATTAGGCTTTTCCTAGAACTGTTAGGTACTTCCCCATTTTCAAAGTCAAGGAATCTTAATGAAAATCACACAATCAGATTCAGCGCATCAGTGAACCCTATCGCAGAAATTTCATGTTCTTATGTGCAAAAATGTGGAATTTTGCCAGAAAAAAGGTCATGGATGCATGTTTATTTGTTGCTTTTTTTGTTCGTTTTTCCAAGGGGTGGTCGTATCAAGCTAACGGTCCTAGGAAATCGGGAGAGAGTTTATTCGAACGAAGATTATAACCTCTAATGCGCTTTTTAACCTTGTGAAAAGACAACTTAGAGATTTATAATGATTATCAGTTTTTATACCACTTCTTCAGTGAAGGAAATACAAAGTTGTTGAATCGAGAATATCAGCATTGAAAGAGAAGATAGACTCTGAAGTTCAATATTTCCCAATTTTTTAAGCAGTTATTGATTATGTATTATTGAATAAAGTTGATTAGACTTTAAAGAATCTTAAATCTTCTCTCTTTTAGATTCCCAACCTGTAGCATTTTGTGGGAGAGTGATATTGAACGATTTGAATTACATTCTAAAGGGATACATCACGCAAAAGCAGCACTGTAGAAGCAGCACTGTAAAAAAAGCAGCACTGTAATATTAAAGGTCATACCCTAAGCTTTAGTTCAAGAGATTAGCCTATGAGAGAAGATCGAATCAATTAAGAAAGTAAAGATCTCCTTTACTTAGATTATGCTGATAACTTGAACATCCTGAATGAAAATTTTAGCAAAATGAAGGAAATTTTGAAGGAAATGAAGGAAAATGAAGGAAATTCCTGCCTGCAACAATTGTAAGTTTACATTAACCTCATATTTTGCTCCTTTGGGCCACTTTCAAGAAATCATTATCTTTGTTTCGAAGTACCAAGGACAGTGGAAATTATATTTGCTGCTTTGAATTGATTAAGTGCAAACTTACACAGCCATCTATTAAACAAAAAAAAAGCAATTCAATTTTCAATGGCAAAGCCCTCCGTGTGCAAAAACCATATGGGAAAAAAGATCATAGAAAAGAAGCTAAAAGCATATGGCAGCAAAGAACCTAAAAAGGTGGAGCTTCAAAGAGCCTAAAAAGGTGGAGCTTCAAAGAACCTTAAAAGGTGAGGCTTCAAAGAACTTAAAAAGGTGGAACTTCAAAGAACCTAAAAAGGTGGAGCTTTCCCTTCAAAATGAAAATGCGGTACTGCCCTAAAAGCTTTAGATTTTAAGCAATCAAAAGGAATACCTCGGAAAATCGTGGAAAGGCATGAATAGACTTAAGATAGTAAAGGAGAACGGCAAAAATGCTCTTCAATTTTGATGTCCTTGGTAATTTATATCAATCGTTTATCTTTAACTCTTGAAGTCTGTATTTGGTAAAGTAAATCGATTTTAAAAGTTGAGTAACCTGTGATGATGCTGAGGAAAAAGGAGGCTTGTAACGTTTTTTTTTTTTTTTTTTTTTAAATCCCACCTCCTCTCCTCTCAGTGGCACTAACATTTAAAAAAAAATTACCTTTAAACATTACAAAAATCTAAATGCCACCTACACTCTACGATTTACTAAAATTAGCAGCCAATGAGTGGTCTTCGTATTATTGTACTTGTACTAAAATAATTTTTAATTTTTACTAACAATAAAATAAAATGCTCTCCCGCAGAGAGGACGTCCCCCCTTCACAGGAAGTCCCCACTTGCGGTGGCCATTTACAACAACAGACAAAATTTTCTCAAATTCCAATTCTGCAAAGAAGCCACTACTAAAAAAAAAAAAAAAAAAAAAAAAAAAAAAAGGCTTGTAACGTTTAATCCACATTGCAGTGATTTAGGTGGAATACAGGTTAATTACTATTAAGATACTCGCTCTGATCCTTAAAAGTTCCTTAAATATTTTTTGTGGACTAGAATACGAAACATGAGCGCTATCTATAAATTGAATTTTCTTTTATAGATGGCAATATAGCTTTGACCTGACGGAAAAGCTAAGAACTAAAAAGCCCGTGATTAAAAAAAACCACTCATTAATTGATCATTGTTAATTTAATTTTTTACATATATAATATGGTAAAGATCAATGTCTCTATTAGACTAAGCTGACTTCTAAAAATAAATGAACAGAGGTTAGAAATTAAATGTTTCAAATATATCCAGAATTCTTTTTTAAGGAAAGATATTTAATCATGTTTTTAAAAAGCAAAACTAAACATTCCGGTTTTCGTGTCTTCTCATATATATAATTAAGTGTATCCAATGAAAACTCTGACAATTCAAAAGTCCATAAGTGATCAGAAATTTATCTAAAAACATATATTCTTTTAATTCGATCTGCCGTAGGAGGCTGAACTCCCAATTCCAAAATTCCATCTCCCTAAATACTTAGTGAATATGGCAACTAGATGTATATTTATTTAACATGTATTCAAAAGGTAAAATATCAGGGAATTCTAAAGGTATGTTTTGGGAAACATTTTAAAAGAAATTTGATGTACCATTAACCGAACATATAATGTCTTTTTGATCTTCTGGCCCCAAAACCACGCCCCCTCCCCCCTCTCCCGATTTGGTGACTTGGTCAAAATTTGTCTAAATAAAAGAAATGCTTCTTCTAAGTAGCTTGCTGTGACCAAAATTTAAATAGCTTTGGTGGAATAAAAACTAATTACACCTTAAATTAAATAATATTACATTAAAAAATGACTATCACAAGCTATTAAACCCTAATTAACGTTTAAGGTAAAACAAAATAAATAAATTAAAAAGAAAACATGGAATTCTAATTTAAGCGGTGCAATGATGGGGAATTTACAATGTCAATATTACAATACTTTCTTCTACCAAATTTAGGTGGTGGGCAATAGCGATTTTATTTTGATTAATTCAAATTACCCCAGGAAAACTGACCGACATTAGAAGGGAGTCATTTCTGTGAATATATGGTTTCCTAGATATCAACTTGTATTTCATGAGTCGTCTGAAACTTTGCATTTATATTTCAGGCGCTTTTCTATTAGAACAATTTTTTTTTAAGGTGTAAAATTGATTATTATCATATATATTATTTCTTAGAAGTTCTGTGCTGTGCGTTGATGCTGTAAATCTTGACTAGTGATGACAAATCAGATGCAAAGGAGTACATACCTTCGCATTTGAGTCCTTGTTTGAAAAACCCGTAAAGTAAAGTTCCACAATGGTCGCAGAAAGTGGGAGACATGAAACTATGAATCCTAAAACGATGGGGGACATCAATCTTGAACCGTTCACGTAAATACTGAAATAATAGAACTAAATCTTTATAACAACATATATTGTAAAGATTAGCTTTTTTCCTTTATTTTATATAGAGATTAAGATTTAAGATAAAGATTTTTTTCCTTTATTTTGGCTGAATATATTTTTTTTGATGATATCAGCTTTAAAAGTCAACAGTTGACTGTATAGATGTGTACATAAAGATCTTGGGTAATTTATGTGTTGGTGAGTAAATTAAAAAAGAAAAAAAAACAATAAGAAAAGATGAGTAAGTAATCAATAAGGAATCAATAATAAGCAAAGTGGCTAACGATATATACGATATAATAAGCCGATATAACGATATATAACGCTAATAATATATAACGTTATAACGATATAATAAGGCGAGTGTTTAAGGATATGACTTGGCATCCGTGTGTCGTTCAGGGCTAAATTGAAGTCCTGGCGAGGCTGATTATTTGGTTTGGGATGAGGGTCACATGTGTGACTTTTATACTCAGTCATAGTTGATCCAACTCTAAATAGGTGTGAAATATGGGGAAGATAAACAGGAAGAGTTTGCAAAAGTGCAAGATGGCTAGCCCCCACCTATCGCATTTCTTGGTCGAAGAGCAATGACACAAAGATCAGAATTGCCAGTTTCTACAATGAAGTCTAGCCCCATTTCTTTTACCTTTTTAATCGTTAAGTAGTAAGTAGACCAATAATTTATTAATCATGATCACGGATTCAAGCATTCAGGAATCATCAATAAAAAGAATCCCTTTGAAGAATATTTTATGACATTACATTGGGATTATTTATTCATTTTTTTTCAACTTTGCATGTGTAAGTACCAGGGCGATGGGTAATCAACTTTCTTATACCAATTACTTTTTCTCTTCGGATGCTTAATTAGCCTTACAGGAATTCAACTGTTTCGTGTTTTTCGCGATGCTATTGTTATTTTGTTTTGTGTTCTGATCGATAAGGAGGATGACAATTGATGAGAATTTACAAAGTTCGTCTAAAAAAGATTTTTTTTTAAATAAAGGGCATAGAACTAAAAAAGAATAGAGGTCAGGCACAGTGGTAAGATTTTGTCGTTAACTGTCGTCGCGCTAATTTTGAAAATGGAACTTTTATGGAATAATAGATTACGTAGCAAAAACTAGTGGCAATCTGGCCTTTATTCTGTTTTCAATCTCTATGCTGAAAACGCAACACCCTATTTCACCCTAGATTTATGTATGCAAATATTCTTGTACGCTAATGCAGTCTTTCTATCAAAATCCCTCCTCACTCGTGTTATGATTGGCTTGAACGATCCAAACTCAGCAACACTACCTCTCAATACGCTTTTTAGACTTCTATCAGTTTTTGTAACCACTCTTAGGTATTTTCGAAAACCACACTGCCTTTCCATCACGTATAAATAACAGATAATAGTTCAATAGGGAAAATGATTTTATCTGACGGTGAGGCCTAAAAAGGTATTTCTGGATATTTCGGTCACATTCACAGTGACCGTCTTTAGCAGATAAAACTCCACTGTATATGTGACTCAAATAAATGGCAACTGTGTGTGTGATCGAAGTATCTAGATGTACGTTTTTGTATTTCACTGTAAAATAAAAGGATTTCCCATATTCACTATTATTTATACGAAACCACGCTGATTAAATTTTTTATTTCCCTCTGAGTTGTAAACTTGTATTCCGCCAAGTTAAAGTAATTCGTGCGTTGAATAGTTTGGTTAAGTTATGATTTTTTCTATTATCCTAATGTGGGTTATCGCAATTCATGGTGTGAAAAACTCTTTTTCTGAAAAACAAAAACAAAAATGTTTTTGGATCCATATTTGCCCTTATATTTTTATGTTTGGGTATTTTTTCGTTCATTCTGTATTATAATCCTCCATTGGCGCATTTCATCTCCATTTTTAGAGGGAATAGCTAATAATTATTATTCAAAAATCTGTTTTTCTCTTCCTACTGCACTTTGAAATAGCCAGTGCCCTCGTTTTTTTTCAACAATCACTTTACATAACTACATAATTAAATTTACATAATTAAAAGACCACTCATACAATAAAAAAAAAAACTACATAGTAGCATTAGTAGCTCAGTTGTCAGGGATTAATCCAGTCTGACAACAGTGTATAATCCGCAAATGTCAACACTGAGCCAGTGCAGAACTAAATTTCGAGGGTAAGATTAGGTTGTCACATGTGAATCACAATAGAAATGCTTGTCATAATTCAATTTTTTCACTGTCTTAAGTCAAATGTGATGAAAAGTCTATGCTAACTCTTAATTATAAGTAGTAGGTTAAATATGTCACTGAGTTATATATTTCTGTATATAACTTATATAGGCCTCGTCAGTGAGTTATGTATATTTATCAAACAGTTCGTGGTAACGAACTGTAAGTAAGGAGCGACCCGGCTCAATGGTAACCGAAACTCTAGAAAACAGGTTTTTGATACCAAAAGATATATCAAAAGAATCAGATTTCAATGCTGATTTCAAATATATAACTTTCATCAAGTTTAGTGCTACCCATCAAAAGTTACGCGCCTGAGAAAATTTTCCTGATTTTCGAAAAAAGGGGGAAAGACCCCCTAAAAGTTATAGAACCTTAATGAAAATCACACCATCATATTCAGCGTATCAGAGAACCCTACTGTAGATTTTTCAAGCTCCTATCTACAAAAATGTGGAATTTTACATTTTTTGCCAGAAGAAAGATCACGGATGCGTGTTTATTTATTTTTTTTTTTTTTTCCCAGGGGTTATCGTATCGACCCAGTGATCCTAGAATATCTTGGGAAGTTTCATTGGAACTGAAATTAAATGTTCTAGTGTTTTTTTTATGTAAGCAAATAAAAGGAGGACATCTAGGCTCTCTCCCACGCTTATTTTTTTCCCAAAGTCACCTGATCAAAATTTTGAGATGGCCATTTTGTTCAGCATGGTCGAAAATATGATAAATATGTCTTTTAGGGTGACTTAATCCCCCGAAGTTCCCAGAGGGAGGGCTAAAAGTTATGAACTTTACCCAATGTTAACATATAGTATTGGTTATTGGGAAGTATACAGAAGTTTTCAGGAGGTTTTATTTCTGGTAGTGGAAGGAAAGGGTGGGTCGGTGGTTATGTTGGAGGATCTGTTCATGATGGAAGTTTTCATGGGGGAAGGGAAATTGCCATGAAGGGAGCGCCGGACTTGCCAGCATTATTTATTGGATATTGGGAAGTATACAACCATTTTCAGGATGGATTTTTTCTGGAGGGGGGGGCTAGAGGAGGGGGTTACTCTGGAGAATATTTCCGTGGAGGATGTTTCTTTGGGGTAAGAGACATTTCTATGAAGGGGGCGTTGGATTTCCAAGTATTATTTAAAAAACGATCAGAAAATAAATAAAAAAAAACAAGTTTTTTCAACTGAAATGTAAGAAGGAATATTAGTACTTAAAACGAACAGAAATTATAACGTATGTGAGGGGGTTCTCCCCCATGTCAATACCTCGCTCTTTACGCTACAGTTTTTTAGTGCTTTCAAAAGAGCTATCTATTCTAATTAAACGGCCTTTGTGATTCAGGGGTTTGTGAATCAAATTTTTTTTTACTTTTAACGTAAAGAGCATGGTATTAACTAAGGGGAGAACCCCTTCATATACGTAATAACATATACGTAATAAAAAAAAAACAATAAAAAAACAAGCGATACGGCTCAATAGTAATCGAAACTTTTAAAAACGGAATTTTGATGTCAATAAATGTATCAAAAGAATGTGTTTATAATGATGATCCTAAATATATAAATTTGATTAAGTTTAGCATTACTCATCAAAGGCTACAAGCCTGAGAAAATTTACTCGATTTTTTAAAGAGGGGGGAAACATCCCCTACATGTGAAAGAATTTTAATGAAGATCACACCGTCAGATTCAGCGTATCAGAAAACCCTATTACATAGGTTTCAAGCTCATATCTGCAAAAATCTGCAACTTTGTATTTTTTGCCAGAAGAAAAATATACGAATATAGAAGTTAGTTACGTTAAGTTAATTTGTAAAGAAATCCATTTAGCAAAAGAAAAGTAAAATTTTTATGCAAATAAAAGCTGCATTAACTAAAAAACGATCAGAAATTAAAGAAAAAAAACAAGTTTTTTAAACTGAAAGTAAGGAGCGACATTCAAACTTAAAACGAACAGAAATTATTCCGTATATGAAAGGGGCTGTCCCCTCCTCAACACCTCGCTCTTTACGCTAAAGTTTGACTCTGTCTCACAACTTTATTTTTTAAAACAATAAAAAACTTTAGCGTAAAGAGCGAGGCGTTGAGGAGGGGACAGCCTCTTTCATATACGGAATAATTTCTGTTCGTTTTAAGTTTTAATGTCGCTCCTTACTTTCAGTTTAAAAAACTTGTTTTTTTTCTTTAATAAGTAGTAGGTTAAATATGTCACTGAGTTATGGCCTTTGCAAAACAAAAGTGATCCGTTTATCTGGCCTCCCCCAGGCCATTCAGCGTGTCCTCAGGTGGCGATAGGGGAACGCTCTACAGATATGTAGGGAACCTCCATAGGAGGCACGGACCAAGGGGGGACCTTGTCCCTGGCGGTCCATAATAGAAACTGGAGCACCCTTGCCCGGGGTCATAAATACAGGCGGAGGAGGAAGAAGGCCCCTCAAATGTACGCTCAAAAGGGCCCACTGGTTTATCCACAAGTCCCATGAGTTGCAAACCTTCTCCTAGCAATGGGTTAAATTGCATGGTGATGCAGAACACCATCGTGGGAGGATCCTTTATAGGAGGACAACTGTGGCAGGGCGTAAGGTCCAGATCTATGGACAATGGCCACTGCAAAGGGCTGCCTCGACCTATTCGGGGTACCTGCAAGACTGGGGACCTTGCGGTCAACTCTAGTCCCACTTGAGGAGTGGCGCCCCTCAAGGAAATTATAGCCTAGTAAACGACACAGCATTCGCACGGGATTCTGACTAATGGACAATTCTTCTGGGATTGGTATGTTTTGATGGGCGTCTTTGGGCTGAAAAACCTCTTCCTAGCTAATTTATCTATTACGGGTTGCCTCCACGTAGTAGAATAATATTTGTAGGCATGAATATATAATTAGTCGGAGGTAATAGGCTTGAGAGTGTTTGTGCAGGATTTTAACTCTTGTTGATAGAAGAGCATCGCAAAGTGCTGAAAACCATATTGTGACCAAGACGGGCCCAGGATTGCACAAAGCCTCCATTAATGGAGGTCCCAGGGATTTCTTGCTGCGTGGCTCTAAGCTAGCTTAAGCACTTTGGTGTACACTTGAGAAGATGTGTGACCTCCATCCTGCACTGGTATCCGGGATCATTGCTTTTCCTGAGGCGAAAAAAATTTCAATGATTTAAAGAACATGAAAATTGGAACTTGGAATGTTACGACATTAAAAAATGACTATCGTCTCGACATTTTGACTGACGAATCCAGACGATTCGAACTAGACTTATTAGGAGTTTCAGAAACTCATATCTCAGGGGTAGGAAGCATGAAACTAGGTGATATAGAATTTGTTTACTCAGGCAGGAAGGATGGGGTACATAGACAGGGAGTAGGGCTCATGATCAAGAAAGAAGCTGCTAAGTCTTGTTTAGGCGGGAAACGTATTAATAATAGAATACTAGTTGTTCATTTTATGACTAAAAAATTCAGGGTATCAGTTATAGTAGTATACGCCCCTGTAGAACCAACTGACGGAGATACTGGTGACTCAGATGAATTTTACTTACAGTTACAGGAGCAAATAGACAAGGTCCCAGGTAGAAATATGATTTTATTACTGGGAGATTTTAACGCCCAGGTTGGTAGAAATAAGGATAGATGGTATCCCAGCTTAGGTAAATTTGGTGTAGGAAAAGAAAACAGTAATGGATAGACTTTTGCAATTTTATAGGTATAGTAATCTAGTTATAACCAATACGGTGTTTGGTTATAAAATGGCTAAAAAGTTAACGTGGAAGTTATGAGATGGTAAGACAGCACACCTTGATGACTATGTTTTTATGAATCAACAACTGGCATAATCAAAAAAAGATACTAGGGTATATAAGGGTTCCGCAGTTGGTGTTGCGAGTAGAGACCACCATCTGACAGTGCCTGGGGTTAGTTTGAAGCTAATGCTCCAGGCGGGTAACTCTTTCCTGAAACGTGAAGATGTTAGTAGACTTCAGGATCAGAATTTGAGAGAAACTTTCCAGGAACAGTTGTATACTAAACTTAAGAGTCTAAATGTTGATAATGTGGAAGAAGGTGGTAACAATTTTAGAAAAGATAACTTTTAAAATTGCTGAACGTGTATTGGGGAAGAAAGATTGACATACAACTAAGAATATTAGCAAAAAAGCTTTATGTTTAATAGAAAGGAGAAAGGACTTGTACAAGAATTATCTGAGTGATAGATCGCATGAAAACAAATAAAATGTAAAGAAAGTGGAGAAAGCATTGAAATATGAACTAAGGAGGTGTGAAGTGGAGGCCATGGACAAAATTGCCGAGGATTTAGAAGATGCAGCTAGACGGTATAATAGTAAAATATTGTACTGGCACGTTAACAAATTGAGAGGTAGTGGTCAATCCGGACTTGTCCCAGTTAAAGATAGGAATGGGGTGGCAATTAGCGATAAGGAAAAAGCTAAAGCGAGATGGGCCGAACATTTTGAGAACTTGCTTAACCGAGATAGAGTTGCAGGAAAACATATAGAGGAAAATGAAAAAGTTTGTGATACCTCGGATGTAACGGAAGATTTGTGTTGTGAGGAGAAGATAGCAGCAGTACTAAAAAAATTAAAGAATAATTAGGCTCCAGGTGCTGATAGTGTGGTAACTGAGTTTCTTAAATATGGTGGCTCTGAGGTTAGAAATAAGCTACTGAAGATTATGAATGAGATATTTGAAAAAGGGGAAGTATCTAACAATTTTAGGAAAACTTTAATTAAACCACTTTATAAGAAAGGTGATAAAAGTGAGTGTGGTAATTATCGAGGCATTAGTCTGGTCTCTGTAGGTAGCAAATTGCTTAGTAATATGATACTTTTTAGACTGAGAGATGGCGTAGACAAAGTTTGAAGAGAAGAGCAGTGCGGTTTTAGAAAAGGTAGAGGATGTGTTGACCAAATTTTCACTCTTAGGTGAATAATTGAGAAGTGCCTAAGTTTTCAAACACCTTTGGTCCTCAGTTTTATAGATTATGAGCAAGCGTTCGATTCTGTTGATAGAGGAGCTTTAGTAAAGATTTTATCCTTGTATGGTATACCAGACAAATATATTAAAGTGATAAGTGCTATGTACGAAAATAATACTGCTGCAGTTAAGGTAGGAAATGAGGTTAGCAGCGGTTTTTGTATTAAATCAGGAGTTAAGCAGGGTTGTGTTTTATCCTCCTTTCTATAGATCATTTTAATGGACTTTGTCTTAAGGAGCACAGGAAAGGCAATGGGAGACCACGGAATCAAATGGGGAGGAAAAAGTCTCCTGGACTTGGATTATGCTGATGATTTAAGCATCCTAGATGAAAGTGTGAGCAAAATGAATGAAGTTTTAGAGATTTGCGAGTGCAGGGTGCTAGTATTGGTTTAAAAATTAATATTACGAAGACTAATTCATTAAGGCTAGGAATAAGGGAAAATTAAAAGATGACGTTGGGTAATGAAAAGATTGATCAGGTGGGCAGCTTCACTTACCTTGGTAGTATTATTAGTAAAGATGGTGGGAGCAATGAAGATGTTAAAAATAGAATAGCCAAGGCTCAGGGTGTGTTTTCATAGTTAAAAAAAGTCTGGAAGAATAGGAAGATAAGTCTGCAAACCAAGATTAGAATCTTAGAAGCTACAGGGATGATAGTACTAAAAGATGACTCTGGAGCATTGCCGCTCCGAAAATCAGATGAAGACTGGATAGGTATTTTCCACAGAACTTACTTAAGGATTGTTCTGGGTAACCGGCTGCCTGACCATATTTCAAACCATAGGCTATACGAACAATGTAGATCAATACCGCTTTCTAGGTCTATAATGAAAGAAAGGTTGAGGTGGTTAGGGCATGTTGTGCGGATGAAGGATGACAGATTGACGAAGATTGTTCTTTTCGGCCAACCATCTGGGGCTAAACGGAAAGCGGGTCGTCCCCGTCTGGGGTGGGAGGACGTCATAAAGAAAGATTTAAAGGAAATGGGAACTTCGTGGGCGGGTGTAAAAAGGGAGGCTTTGAATAGATTGGGGTGGAGGAGGAGCGTGCGTAGCTGTGTTGGCCTCAGGCGGCTTGGTGCTGCGATGAGTTGTTAGTAGTAGTAGTAGCAGTATGAAGAGGAAGATGATTATTGTTTCAAAAATTTCAATTAAAATTGATTTCAATTTAAGTTTAGAGAACTGCATGCGTAAGAGAAAATAATTTACCCTAGGCAAGGGCGCACCTTTGTAGACCCTGATTCTCATTGTATATATATTATTGAAAGGTTTATTCAATTTCTAGGCTCTTTACGAAATTTGCATAAGATTTTCATACACAGAATAAAAATTGTATTTTAATTCAATACTGACATAAAGGACACATTATATTTCAAGGACAAAAGACGTCAAAATAAAGATATTTTTTGCCCCCTCCATCCATCTTAAGTATATTAATACTTGAAAACCACGAATCTGTATGATGTTTCTTTTGGTTGTTTCAAAATAACCGAATTTGTAGGGTGTCAGTGTTGTCACATTAAGCCATGAACATAAACAATCAAATATAATTGGTTCCATTTGACAACACAATTCGTTTGTAAAATTCAACCATTACCTTATCTGTTAATTGTTAAGGACAGATACGCTTTTAAAGAAGAGGAACAGCTTCTCAGGTTTTTTCGTGCCGCGTGATTTTGGCTTGTTTAAAGCTAGAGACCTTACAAAGAGTAACTCAAAAGTAACTCAAAAGTAAATACGTAAAACAAGTGAATCTTTCAATAAGGACAGTGAGAAAATACACAAGCATAGTCCAGATACTTTGATTTTACATGTAGAAATTTTATTTCAGTGGGAAATAAAGAAGATATAAAAACAAATTTTTTTCCATAAAAAAATAAAATAAAGAAAATGCCAAAACATTCACAACTATGCAAATGTTTTATAGAAGAAAATGATAAAAAAACAAACTGAAGAAATTAGTCTTTGTGGTACAATGGCAAAACACGGCAAATCCAAAATCACAAAACAAACCTATGTACCACAAAAATACCTGTTGTAAATACGTTTGAAGTTTAGTTATTATATTTAAAAATTTTGTATTATTTAGAACTTTTATACTTAAAACTTATTAACTGCTTTACAAACTCACCTGAAATTATGTAAAACTATAAACCAGAGATGCGGAGTAGATTTGAAGCCTTGTCTTTACCAGATGATGCTGATAGTGATCAATACTGGGAAAGCATAAAGTTGTGCTTTCATGATACCCCGAAAGCCACCATTGGGTACCGCAAGAGCCCAAAGGACCAGTGGCTATCTGACCAAACTTGGGAACTCATAGAGAAAAGGAAAAAAGTAAAAACATCCTATTATCCAAAGATAAATCACCGACCAACAGATCCTCAGAAACGATGAATACAGAGCCGCGGATAAAGCAATAAAGAAGAGTGCCAGAAAAGACGAGAGATACCTGCTAGAGTAGAAAGCAGCACAGGCGAAAGAGGCAGCGAAGAGAGGTGACTCAAAAGCGGTCTATAAAATCACTAATGAGATTATTAGAAGATAATCATCTATTCAACATGGACTAGTAAAAGACCCCTCGGGCATCCTGATAACCAAGCAGTCTGCCGTAAACGCAGTCTGGGTCAGCCCCTTCGAAAAGCAGTTGAACAGACCTCCGTCAGACGATCCCCCAAAGATCCCAGCAACAACACTGTTTTCCTTAGACATCAGCATGAATCCGCCGTCATCCCTGCGTCGAAAGTACCAGACAGATCTCCGTAACCTGCACGCATTAATCCAACCTCAATTGGAAGACATACTGGCAGCAGCAAACCTGCTGGAAAATTGGCGGCTCCATCTAGATGTCCTGGCTGCCTCTGGAGGCAGAGGCGAATCTAAGGTATAAGGTAAGACGACTGAATATGCAACGTCTTAAGCAGGAAGGAGGAACTGAATGTACGACAATTTTTTTTAATTCAACTGAAATTGATGATTTGCCATTCCGTTACTTGAAGCTAAAGAATAACACGATGATTATACCAATTTTAGATACTTCAGAGGGGACATGCATTGGAACATCCGATTTTGAATGAACCCGAACAACTAAAGTGAAAGACATGGAAAAAAGTCTGAGATATTGATGAACGAAAATGAAGCGTATGCGAGATCTTTGGCTAGAAGACATTTGTCACCCAGTATCACAACGAAAACATCGAATCGTTACTAAAATCTGCGGTTAGAAGAAAAGCAAAAGGGAGAATCGCAACGAGTTCCAGGAGTAAAAATCCTATAAAGTTGATGATTCTTTGATGCATTAACATGAAGGATAAATTGAATATGCCCCATAATTTTTTAAATTAAGCTAATAAAGACTAGAGAATCGCATTAATAGAAGCCTGCTGCGTGCCAAGTGCCGAGGAGAAGCCCGGCACTATATATAATATGTACAACTTAACCATATATATAATATATGTTTAAAGTCGAATGCACCATCTCAAGATAGTTTGTCCTCTGACACTGGGAGGTTTTTTACATAGCTTTTAGGAATTTAAGAGTGATCAGCTGTACCAGGATTGCTTGACAGTATTTTGTTCTTATTCATACCAAAACTCTTTTGGCACAAAAGAGCCAAAAACAGTATTTTGCTTTTGAGCAATCTTGTTTGGTAGTAAAAAAGGCACCTATAATTATAACTAATGGGGGGAGGAAGTGTATTTTAAGGTGGGGAATAGTAGGTAGGAATTAAAGTGGGTAATATCGGTAAGAGGAAATTTTGTAGCATTTGGAGACAGGAGAAAATATTTGGGGAAGACTAGGTCGAAGGCTGGTCCCTATTTTTGTCCGATATGTGGGGACAAAAATGATGATTTAATGCATTTTTTATGTTTATGTAAAGAGTTAAGAGATCTGAGAGAGGAAATTTTTCCGGGGTGGTTCGAAAAGGAGGAATGGGTGGTTAATATATTAAGAGATAGAAATTTCCTGGGATAAAGAATTTGGGAAGGTTTATTGGACTGGGCATGAAGCATAGAGATACATTTCTTTAGATTTATTTATTATTTTATTTTTGTTTTGTATATATTAAGGGTGTTTTCATTTATTATTTTTGAAGTGTATTGTGTATTAACCATGGCGCAGTGTTAATAAATCATATCATATCATAACTTAAATCATCCATTTTATTGAACCCCTCCAGATTTTACAACCGCTGGCTGAACACAAACGCCTCTGTAAAAAAGCAAACAAATAAATAAGTAAATGAACATGTTTCCTCACTGACCTTTTTCAAAACAAAAAAAACATTATTTCTACGTTTTCGTTGATAGAGGCTGAAATTATGAACTTTTTTAGTCTGACGCTCTAATTTTCATCAAAATTGCATTTCGATACACCCTTTTTTAGTACATAATTTATTAATTTCTGAAGGGTATGTTTAAACTTAATAAATTGTACACTTAGAGCTGTCATAAAAAGGAATACACTTTCCATGGATACACTGTTTTCAATCTTACTGTTTCTTTTAAGCTTTAGATATTCTTGACGAAGGCTGATTGTGCCGATCGTAAATTACCTTGCAAAATTTTATTGCTCTTTATTAGGTTGGACGTGATCAGTGGCGGTACTAGATTTTTTTAGGCCCTGTGCAATATAAATTTGCGGGGCCTAAACAACTAGTTTTACAAACTGGGGAATCACAATGATGTCTTTCATTTGACAAAATCTTATTGTATAGGTGTTTTTTCTGTCTCAGCATGGCAAGTTTTCACCCTGCACCAGTAAGGATCGTTCTGTGCAGTATTCCTATGCTGCACGTAAATGGCAAAGCATTAATGCAGCCTTGCATCTTTGGGTTATGCCTACACTGAGATGGGGGACGCCTGGTGGATTGCGGCCCTGTGGAACCGCACAGGTCACATAGACCTAACTCCACCACTGGCCATGATAACCCATAAGGTATTATGTGACATTTCCAGAAAACTAACATTGAAAGCCCAACCCTCGTATTAAAAATCGATATAAAGTCAAGTCAAGTATTGATTGGGCTCATTCGCCCGGTCTTATTTAGATACCAGGATAATTACACACTTTTTCTGTGTCTTCACTCTAGTGCAAAAATTTGCTTTGCAACATATCCCTTTTGAGTTCATCGGTCAAGATGTTCAACAGCATAAGGACACTGATCATTAAACAAATCATTGAACTTCTTTTTCAGGACAGGGAACAATGCCAAATACTCTGTGTTTATTATGTTTCTAAACAATTTTATATCTTAGTTTTGTTTCATTTGAGCAAACAGGATGTCAAAGGTCACATTTATGCTTAAATTTTTAGCACAATATATTTCACCAAAAATAAATTGAGTGTTCCGAAGTGACAATGACATATTTAAGTTTATTCTTAGTAAATTAATGGTTCGCTGAGGTGGACATATTTTGATGGCCAAATTGTATTGTCACCTGAACGTTTTGTTGATGATTATGATTTACGTCTCGCTCCATGTTTGAAGCTAAATACGTTGATCACCCAAAATCCATGAAAAAGAATCGGTAGATTCAATCATGGGCGAGGGGAGGATTAGGGGGCCTGTGTTCCCTAGGTTCAATCCCTGGATTTTGAAAAACTCTTTTTTAGGGAGGGCGGATATTTTCATTCAAAATGTCCGTTTTTGTATTTCCAATAAAAAAATTAAAAAAACAAAAATCACCCCCTTATTTATTGAAAAGTACATTTTGCCACCCCCTCATTCCCCCACAGCTTTTCTTCAATTGAAGCCACTGGAAGGGTCCTTCAGAAAATTCTAGGGATAGGGGAATAGGGGAAGTCTCAGAGAGTTTATGATGTTTCCTAATATTTCCTGAATTACCACGCATTTCACATATTTTTGGCATGGCTTTGGCTAATTTTTTTTTCTATTTAGCTATTTAATAGCCATAAGACTTTATTCGATTTTTTAAACATGGAAAAAACTTAGAGCAATTATTTAAGTTTACTTTTGGTAAATAAACGAATTACTGACTGAACTTTTTTAGTAGCCAGATTCCAGTATCACCTGAATGTGATGTACGAGATTGACTTCTTTGGGTTTTGTAACATCAATAATTACCGATTTACTACTAATTACCAACTATTTATTACGAATTATAATTACCAATTTACCAAAGATTAAACTACGCAAAGGAGTATAAATTTCGTCAGAGAAACCAAAATAATTAGAAATTATATTCAAAGGTAATTAAAGCAAAGAAACAGTCACAAGAATTACTGGACTTCGGTGGGAAGGGCCCAGTCCGACATATTCATATACATTTACATGGAATGGAGCATATATTTAAAGAAAGCTGTAAAACTGGACAAATCACGAGAAAAAATTACAAGTGGACTTGGAGAAATATCAAGAATAAAGTGGATAGCCACAGTTTCAAGGCCATTTGCCTGTGTGCATGTCCGGTTGCAGAACCTGAAGATGCCTTTACTTGTGCGCCTGGACTCATTGTACCCACTATCTTGTGCAATATATAGAATGTGCTTTTTGTAGTGAACTAGAGTACGCATTACCTGAAGAGCATGAATTTGATTGTATAATATATCCAAGTAAATGTGAGCTTGTTTCCTGATCTCATTTCAAGCTTAGCTGAATGAATAGAATCGATGTGTAAATACGGTACTGTTTCGCTTAATGGTACACACTAAAGAAGTCAAGCATGGTTAATGCTAATCAAAAAATATAATATAGGATGTATATATAATAGTTTAGAAACACATTAAGGCTATATATTTGCACATTAGGGGGGTGGAGGGGTAAAGCATAGCATATATTAAATACGTAACCTAACGTAACCTAACCTAACCTAGGTACCTTCCCCCCCCCAACCCCAAAAATCAACAGTTTAAATATTTTAAATTCTTTGAGAAACAATGCTCTTCGATCAATTTAGATAACAATTACCCGCTTACGGGTCTCCATCACGGCGTTCATTCGACTGTCTATAGCCGTTGTGTACCATTAAGCGAAACAGTACCGTAAATACTTACGTTTTCGATTTTTTACAGTTAAGCCCAAAGAGAATGGAGAACCTGCAAGAGCGTGACCTTGAAGACAGGGAATAACCCTGTGCAGGCATTTGTTGCGAAATAGGAAACGTAACTAGAAAATATTAACTATTAAAAACGGTTTTGGACGGAAAAAAGAGGGTGCAGTACATTAATGATTTCTGGCAACCCGATGTGAGGTATGTAGCTAACCAGAAAAGAGGATGCATTACAATAATGATTTTTGGAAACCTGATATGAGGCATATGGTTGAAGGGAAGGCGTCATAACATATAACCGTCAGGACCACTTGCGTCAGGACATCGACAAAATATGTCATAACATCGAAAAAAAAATCCGTCAGAACCACTGACCGTCATAACATCTAAAATCTTAAAACTTTAGTTATTTGGGGTTTAGGACGGAAAAGTTACTTAGGTTAGGTTAGATTACGTGTTTAATATATGCTATGCTTTACGCCCACCCCCCTGATGTGCAAATATATAGCCGAAATTTGTTTCTAAACTATTATATACTTATTACTATTATATAAACATATAAATTTGTGTTGATGGTATGACGGTTAGTGGTTCTGACGGTTAGATGTTATGAAGTTTAGGGCTTGTGACGGTTAGTCGAAATGGTAGCACCCTGTGGCTGACCAGTTTGTCATTAGACTAAAGGCGTAGAGAAAGAAGCAAAAAGGTAAGTAATGTTTAAGCTAGAAATTAGGAATTAAAAAAAGATGAACAATTCTTTGGGCTTCTTAGATACATTTGATAGAATTTCAAGGGAGTCCTAGACTTAGCGGTATAGGATAAAACATTTATTCATGTGATAATAGATGATTGTAGCGCCAGAATGTGAAATATTGTTAAAATATTTTAACAATATAACGGTTCATAATAATATAATTATATAATTATAATAATACACCCTGAAGTAAGCCATTCAGCAGGTTTATTTCCCTTTTTTATAGGATGGATTTGTATTAGCAAGATTCAGGGGAGAGAGGGAGGGAGAAAATGGTGAGCACTGGGTAAACCTTTTTCGTTTTAGATGTCAGAGTCATACGAGAGATAAAATGAAGTAGAAAATAGAAGAATTGATGCAGCCGAAAATGCCAAGTATATATTTCTAAATGTTTATAATGTTTCTGATAATCCATTACAACTAAAGCAGTAGTTCCCAAGCATATCAAGGTTTGTAGGACTCTGCTCTACTAGTAGTTTTTTACGGGGTTAATAGGTTTCTGTCAACTTTGCGTACATGAAGTAGTCAGTTTCGTTGGGCTTCGCCCGACGCAATCCCTTCCAGAAGCTTCACTTTGTGGCGGAAGAAAGCGACTATTTCGGGCTTTGCTGGACAAAAGTCCTTTCTGGTGTCCTTTGGGGGGGGGATCTCCTCCCCTTAGGGACGTCCCTGCTCGTAATATCGTAATATTAAAAAACTTCCACTCAGAAGCTTAAAAGGCCATTAACTCGGTCCCTTTTTCTGGGTTGTCGTCTAGGCATGTTATATGCTAATAAAAAATATGATCTGAATACAACACCGTTTATGCTACGTATAACGTCATTGCAATACTATCATATGATTCCCAACGTTGACCCAAATAAACCCCAAGATACCCAGGAAATAGCCTTTTAAGCTTACTTCAGGTGAATACATGTTAACTTTTGAATAACAAAATTTTAATATCACGAAAGGGGCACTAGAATTTTAGAAATGCCTAGATGGGGCACGGCCCAAAATCGATTGGGAAACGCTGTCCTAGGGCAAACGAAAAGCGGGTTGAACCCGAAAGGGTGGGAAAATGTGATAAGGAAATATTTAAGGAAAATGGGGACTTTTTGGAAGGGTGTAAGAAGGGAGACTTTAGATCGTTTGGGATGGAAGAGGAGTGTGCGTAGCTATGTTGGCCTCAGGTGGCTTGGTGCTGCAGTGAGTTTTTATTAGTAGTAGTAGTTTCACTTTTTTGCAAGCTATAGAACAGAATTTATTTGCGCTAAAAGCCCATTTTGTTCTGGCCTTCCCAAGGCCAGAACAAAATTTGCACTTTACTGAAAAATATACATGTTTTTACTTTTATAACTTTAATAAATCAAATAATATTAACATTTTGATTACTAAATATCAATATATGTATAAATAAACTGACTATGCTCATTCATTTGTATTTTTGCAGTAAAGTGCAAATTATGTTCTGGCCTTGGGAAAGCATAGGGGTTATGAGCCCAACTTATGTTAATTTCTGCTTGTTTTTAGTTTGACTCGGTTATTTATTGTAATTTCTGTTCGTTTTGGGTTTCATTTATTTATCGATGCTGATTTGTGGTAGTTTCACGCTTGGTAGATTATTTGATTTTATTTTTGGTCATTTTTTGTTTAATGGAGTTCTTTACTTTTCTTTTAAAAACTTATTTTGTGGAAAGAGTTTTTTAAATTAATTTCCGTTTGTTTTATATTGACATAGTCTTTTCAGGGAAAGAGAAAATAATACTTTAAATCTTTTCGGTTTTTAAGACTTTATAATTTGGCCTGCTATATGTATGTTGGAGAAAAATTTTCAGCAATTTTTAACAACATACACCCTTTTAAAAATCTGGACACAAATAGTACTGTTTAATTTAGTTTCATATCTTCTCCAGTTGACCTGTAACTAGGAACTTGATGCCATTTGCAAAAAAATCTGTTTGCTCTCTTTGACAGCTTGGATACACTTACGTTATTTTGATTTGATCAAATTTCAAGACTAGAAAAAGGAGAGTTGGCGCGGAATGTTGTGATTGAAGGAGTAATTAGTTGCCCAAAAATATATTTCGACTATTAAAAAGGGCATCAGCCCTTTCTATTTTCAATCGAATGAGCCCTTTTCGAAGTTCCCACGACAACTCCTTCGATACGAAGTGCTCTGGTCTAAACAACAACAACAACAACAAAAAAATTCTTTATACCCACTTCGATCTTTACTATAAAAATGCCATACCTTCCAATCACTTTCGACTATTAAAAAAGGCACTAGGCCTTTCGATTTAGAATCGAATGAGCCCTTTTGGAAACCACAACGCTTTCTATAAACACCTTATATGTCCCCAGGACATAAATTACAACCCTTACCCTAAGGTCTGTTAGGGTGGTTGTCATCCTCTAAAATCGAATTTCCAGAACTTTCAACTACGTTAAACATATGGCTATCTCAAAATTTTGTTTGGATGTGTTTGGGGAAATGGTGGGCGTGAGAGGGGTGTTAGTCACCTTCCAATCACTTTCGACTATTAAAAAGGGCATAAACCACTCCAATTTCCAATGAATGAGCGGTTTTCGGAGTTTCTACGACAACTTCTTCGATACGAAGTGCCCTGCTCTAAAGGAAAAAATCAATAAATAGTGCCTTGTGCAAACATCGTTCTTTTATGCCCCCAGGCCATACCTTAAAATCCTTGCCCTGAGGAGGATGGGGAGTGTCCTCCTCTTTACTTAGTCCCCATTTCTTGTCTCGTTCTCGAGTGTCCCCGTTATTTACTTAGGCAGCGGGATCGTGCTGCCTATGATTTATACAACAACTTTCTATATAAACCTTATATGCCCCAAGGGCATAACTTTCAACCCTTGCACTGAGGGCTCTGAGGGGGTTATCATCCTAAAAGACATAATTTCCAGGACGTTCAACTACGTTGAACAAAATGGATATCTCAAAATTTTGATTGTATGTGTTTTGGAAAATGGTGGGCGTGAGAGGGGCGTTTGTCGCTATCAAATCACTTTCAACTATTAGAAAAGGCACTAGCCTTTTCAATTTCCAATTGAATTTAGCCCTTATGAAGTTTCTACGACAATGCTTTCAATAAAAACTTTATATGCCCCAGGGTATAAGTTACGGCCATTGCCCTGAGGTCTGTGGGGGGAGGGGCGGTCGTCCTTAAGGACCCAATTCCAAAAACTTTCAGCTATGTTCAGTAAAGTGGCTTTCTAAAAATGTTGATTGGATGGGTTTGGGGGAGAGGTGGGCTTGAAAGGGGGGTTAGTTGCCCTCAAATCACTTTCGACTATTAAAAAGGGTACTAGCCTTTCAAATTTCCAATCGCATGAGCCTGTTTTAAAGTTTCTACGACAACGGCTTCTATAAAAACCTTATATGCTCCAGGGCATAACTTAAAACCCTTGCCCTAAGGGTTGTGGGGGAGTGTCCTCCTCAAAAACATATTTTCTATCTGAAATTCAACTACGCTGAACAAAATGGCTATCTCAAAATTTTGAATGGATGTGTTTGGGGGAATGATGGATGTGGGGGGGGGGGGTGGCTAGTTGCCCTCCAATCACTTTCGACTATTAAAAGGGCAATATAACTCTCAATTTCCAATCGAATGAGTCCCTTTTGAAGTTTCTACGACGACCCCTTCCATATGAAGTGCCCAGCTCTAAAGGAAAAAAAAAAGTAAATTGTGCCAACACCATTCTTATATGCCCTCAGGGCATAGCTTAAAACTCTTTCCCCGAGGGTTGTGGGGGAGTGTCCCCCTCAAAAATAAATTTTTTATGTGGAACTCAACTAAGCTCAACAAAATGGCTATCTCAAAATTTTGATTAGATGTGTTTGGGGAAATGATGGGCGTGGGGGGGCTAGTTGCCCTCAAATCATTTTTGACTATTAAAAAGAGCATTAGCCCTTTGAATTTCCAATCGAATGAGCCTTTTTTGAAGTTTCTATGACTACGCCTTCTATAAAAACCTCATATGGCCCCAGGGCATAACTTAAAACCCTTGCCCTGAGGGTTGTGGGGGAGTGTCCTCCTCAAAACATATTTTCTATTGGGCAATCAGCTACGCTGAACAAAATGACCATCTCAAAATTTTGATTGGGTGTTTTGGGGAATGATGGGCGTGGGGGGAGCTAGTTGCCCTCCAATCACTTTCGATTATTAAAAAGAGCACTAGAACTCTCAATTTCCAATAGAATGAGCCCCTATTTAAATCTCTATGACGATCCCTTCCAGATAAAGTGCCCTTCTCTACAGGAACAAAAAATACATGGTATTTTGTGCCGACATTGTTCTTTTATGCTCTCAGGACATAATTTAAAACCCTTGCCCAAAGGGTTTTGGGGGATTGTCCTCCTCAAAAAAATATTTTCTATCTGGAAATCAACTACGCTGAACAAAATGGCTATCTCAAAATTTTGATTCGATGTGTTAGGGGGAATGATGGGCGTGGGGGGGGGGGGCTAGTTGCCGTCCAATCACTTTCGACTATTAAAAAGGGCACTAGCCACTCCAATTTACAATCGAATGAGACCTTTTCGAAGTTTCTACGATAATTCCTTCGATACGATGTGCCTGGCTGAAGAAAGAAAAACACATTGTGCCCACATCGTTCTTTACTTAGGCAGCGCTAGAGCGCTGCCTATGATTGCTCTATGATGGGATCAGGGACAGAAAACTCAGATTCATAATATGCATAACATTCAGCTTCTGGAATGTCAGCTGAGGATGGTGACGAAGTCCTGGTTGAACTTCCTTGAAGTAATGATATTAGGGCTGTTTTAAATCTTTTTTTTAAACAGTTTTAATGATTGAATTTTAATGTAAGTTTCTTTTATAGTGTCTTTATTCTCTTCGTCTGTTTTGCTGAGGACGGCCCTTGGATATAAGGTCGAAATATTCATTTAAAGTTGCGTTCCACTGTCTTGTATAAAAATTTCCCTGTTGTTCTACTTATTTGTTTATGATGGAAAGGCAGTGTGGTCTTCGTCGCTATTTGTGGTAGGAACATGAACTTTTCAACCGGAAGGCGTTCATATGCCACTTTCATAGATGGTTTCAAAAACGTATCAAGATCAGTTCGAAACGGAAAGTAAACTTTAAATGTTCGGGACTTGCCACACTGTACTGTTTTAGTTCACTTTTGGATTAGCTGATTCAGCGACAGTTCGTCTAAATCTTCTGGCACTGGATTAATTACCGCGATAAAAGCAGGCTCCTTGAGGGAAATGTTGAGCGATGGTTCGGTGCGCTTAAAATTTTCGACTGTCTTTCCTGCGCTTTTCTTGGACCGAACCACAAGTTTCCACTCGTCGTTAGAGTGGCGTAACTCGGTTATATCGTTCGGATTTTGACACACCTTATCGATGAATGTGTTTCGTTCATTTGGGCCTTTTAAGTCTTTTTTTTTTGGGGGGGGGGTGGATTCTTAAGTATCACAGAGTATAGTGGCGAGGAGAGTGTGGATTGAAGAGTCTAGGACTTGTCACGCAGACTGGTCGGGAAGCGGCTAGAATTCAACATAAATCCATCTAATTTTCTCGAAAGTTCATTTACTTTCGAAACTATTGTGGCCTGAATATACTCGCCGGTGGCAGGTACTTCAAACGGACTGAAAATTACAAACTTTGGAATCAGAAAATTTTGCTTTGCCGCCGTGACTAGCAACTTGCACATATCAGTAATATTGTCATCACCCTTGGCATACGAATCCATCCGGGTTTGGATATCCAGCTCACTCTGAAGGGTCTTCTTAGCTTGTAAAACTGCATCGGGTTCGAAATAGTTAATAGCACTCTTGAAGATCATATCAAATTTTACATCTTTTGTGAGTGGTCTACTCAAGAAGTTCAGAACTGGGCTAAACACTAACTTTTCATGCATCTTATGTCACTCATAAGCAGCCACAATCCAAATCGTAATCCATAAATCAAAGTCTAGAGACGGTTGTCCGACCAGTAACGTAATGGCGACGTCAGACAGTAGCAATAATAATTTTATTTAGGTCAGGATTTGTAATCCTTTGCGAAAGATTGCAAAATTTGACACACAGAGACTAAATTCACTTAAAATCGTACTGGTTTGCTAACGGAATATCCAATATAGTATAGGTTTGTTCACTTTGAACTTGAAGTACTAACTTGATAACTTATCTGCTTTATTTTTAACAATGTAAATTAATTTCTATGTCTATATTTAAGAGAACAATTTTGAGATTCAAGGAGACTAATTGTCCCTTTAACTCTGAATCGGTTTGCCCATTGTCAGGGGAGTTGTTTGGAGGGAAGGGGTAGCTGCCCCCCAATTATTTAAGAGGCATGGCTATCTTAAGAGGTATGGCTGGAAGTAAGATAGAAACTAGGGAAGCCGAGCATATCCGCTAGGACTACTTGGTATTAAATAAGTTAAACGTGTTTAAATGAAAGGTATTAAAAAAGAAACTTTATTTGAAGTATCTTTAATACAAAACAACTCTCGCTGCAAGAAGCTGGCACTCAAAAATGTTTCCAGCAAATAAACATCCAAATGGGGATGCGTTCATTTATTAGACAGTGAAAACCGATACGAAAGTCTGGATATTTCGACCACATATAGCCTACAGCAATCGTCATCAACAATATTTCTTCTCATGACGATTGCTGCATATGTGGTTTAAATATTTGGACTTTTGTATCTGTTTTCTTTGTCTAATAAATGGACTTACCCCCATTTGAACGTTTGTTTGTTTGCCATAGAAAGGCAGTGTGGTCTTGGAAATAAAATACCTAATTTAAGGTATTACGTCGAAAAAAAAAATTTCCAAGCAGAAAATCGTTTACGCTTCAACAACTTTTTTTACGTTTTGCTAGTTTATTACTACATGACAACTCTTCCTTAGATATTGGCTCTTGTAACCTCTGCAAGCTCAAATCGGTGCCTGTGTCACCTTTAAAATATCTAGTCGTGTAGTCTGTTGCCTATACTGTGGGAAATTTGGCCTAAACCAAAAAATTATCTTCCCTAAACAAAAGGGAATATCCGTCAGTTTGTTTAAGACATTAATTAAAAACAGGAAATGAGTTGACATATTTTATCAGAAAAACTTTTGACATGTTTTGTCAGAAAAACTCGTTGACTATCCAAATCGATCTTTGTCGGCAACTGTACAACGCCCATCTTTGAAGTCCTTATGCCTGCAAAAAACCTTGGCTTTCGTAATAGCATTGTCTCTTTGTGCCTTAATGGTCAAGACAAGAGTCTCTGAAGTAGTTTTGTCTAACAAAACGAAGGATTTGATGGCATAACGCTGCTCTTTCGTCCACTCCATTGTTTATTTTTATCTAGTAACCCAATAAAAAAACACAATTTGTGCAACGATGAGTATCTGTTCTGAAGCATCTACTGCAATTTGAAATACCCCCATCCCAACCGATCCTACAAATAGAGAATGCTGTGATGGTTTCTGGGATGCCGCACAGTGGTTAGGCTCTTTATTTTTTTAGAAAAAACAATTTTTATATTATTGTTAGGTGCATAGTAGCTCCGTCAGCATTAATAGTAGCATCACTGTCTTATCATCAATATCATCTTATCATCCCATAATCTCATTGCCATTTTCCTATCTTGTTATCATTATCGTCAGCTGTAGCTGCATAAGCTTATGTTCGAATCACCTGCATAACAATAATAAAAGTAGCATATATAAGTATTTCTATGGGCACAAGTTCAAACAAAATATCAGTCATGATTTATTCCTTATTATTGAATATTGTTTTAAAGATATCTGTCTATTTGACAGCTAGCTCATCTCCTATGCAGTTTCCGGTTAGCTAAAAGAGTATCCTAGTAATAGCAAGGGATAAATTGGAATATTGACAACGTTTAGTGCATTGCAATTAAGCCCCGTCCATTGACACCATGGATGTAGACAATGTCTTTTGATTGAGCTGAACAGCCCCTCAACATGACCCGAAAGTTTCAAGTTGGTATTCTTAGGTGCTCCTGCGGCATTGCGCATTCACCCTTTCAACACCTTGGATGCACATAGTATCTCTTGACTTAGTTCAATATGCCCTGAAAGTTTGAACTGAAATCCCTAGCTGTTCGTGTGATATTGCAGGTGCTACCTTTTGATAATCTGTATACACAAAATCCCTTTCTAGACAGGAATTTCTAGCTGTTACTTAACTGTTACTAAGAAATTGTAAATAAACCCTTTTAAAAGCTTGAATGCATATAAAGTCTTTTGATTAGTTCAACATCCCCCTCAACATGCCCTGGAAGTTTCAATTTAACAGACACCCAGGATCAAACATGCTCCCAGGATCAATCCTATATTTAAACAATGGGCAAATTGCATAATTGATGGCCCTTGCCCCAGGGGCTGTGGTCAGGGTCACTACTAGCCAAAATGTTTGGGGGGAGCAAGAGATTTAACCGACTGGCTGATCATTTTTACCGACTGTTTTTCTCAATAATTAGCATGATGTCAGTTTCAAATACAATACGTAAAATCACTGCACAAGCCGGTAAAACCGATGCATTTACCAATCGAGATTCAGATTTCGGTACATATCATGTCACTATTTCAATGCTGTTTATTTATAACCAAATGAAAAATTGTGGCATCATCTGTAAAATTACGGCAGGAGTCGGTAAAACTGCTGCATTTCCCAAACAAGTTCGAAATTTCTGTTGATGATATGTCAGTATTTTCGTGGTCTTTATTAAACCGAACAAAGAATTTTAGTGGCGTCGGATTAATCGTGGCGCAAAGTGCCACAATTTTACCAACTTATTTTTTTTACTGAGCTGACGAAACATTGGGGAGGGGGGCCTCTCCCCATACATGGCGGCCCTGGCTGTGTGCATAGATTTTGTTTTTGAACCGAAACTTAATTCCTAAGCAACTACTCTTTGAACCCTAATTCACCTTTCTACTTAATACATTCTGTGGAATGGTATATCCTGCTATGCTACTATCTACTAAAGTGGTTTTGAGTTCAATAAATGGAACTTGGCCTGGTTTCACACATTTGCAGTTTATTAAACTTTATTGCATAGTGAAGATTATGCTTCCGGTTGGAATGGTATCAAAAGTCTTAATAAATTCAGTTAATTTCTCACACCAGTAATAAACTGGATAAAACACACTGATATGTGAAGTAGCCAAATGTATACCTATTTTGCATATTTCTTTTCTGAATCGAATATCGATTTCTTTTTTCTAGGTAACCACGGACTGATAATTTAGGCGGGATGATGATAACTGATTCGTGTTTTGTGACTTTGTGATTCAGGCTAAGTTTACATTGCCCCTAATTTTGTTCTCGGAAAACAGCTTGAAGACAACCGAACTAATAAAATTAAAGAAAATGTAAATCAAATCCAAAAGATTTTGAAACTTCCTTAAAAAAAAAAATCTAGTCAGAAAAAATTCATTGAAGTGCCTTGTTTCAGTAATTTGTGGTCAGAAAGAACCTCTTGGAAAACGATATTTTGCTTTAGTTCATTCCGCTTTTTATTTTTATATTGCAGTAGGCGAGTCTCATAATCTTTAATGTTCAATAAATGCAAGCTTTAGATATACACAGAAAAACAGATTTTGTTGTTTCTGATTCATAAGGATTTTTGATAATCAATACGAGCTGATAGTATTAAACTAATTTATATTAATCGTTGGAACCATTTTAAGTTGGAATAACCTCATGTCCTGGATTGCTTCTTTATAACAACTTCATATTTCTTTGGTTAATAACAAAGTTCCCAGATAATGAGTATTCATGTTCTATTATTCTATTCCGACTTAAAGACCAGCACTTAAAAATTCTCAGATATTAAGGATTCCAGATGACTTATAGATCAACTGCGGCACCAGCGTAAAAGAAATCAGACTTTATTTTGTTCTGGGCGAAGGTTGGAGATCTGTCGAGATCAATGCTTCAGTAGGTGAGTTGACCGTCGATGATGTTCACCCATCTTGTGCATTGTCTTCTTCTGGGGAGCTTCCAACCGCTTAAAGATGTATCAAAACAAATACGAATTTGAGGGGCATTTGAGCGGGCAGGCAAAGTTGATGACCCTACTAATACAGGGAGC
Source organism: Artemia sp. Qi Xiang Cuo (assembly GCF_049724085.1). NCBI lineage: Eukaryota > Metazoa > Arthropoda > Branchiopoda > Anostraca > Artemiidae > Artemia > Artemia sp. Qi Xiang Cuo. The sequence continues at coordinate 61,720,901 of NC_142807.1, read as the reverse complement.
AAGTATCAATCTGCACAGAAATGGTTGACAATTTCCATGATTGGAGGATTTTTAAACTCCGTATCTTGTTGAAACTACTGACCCGTTCAAGATTTGTGCTTTGATAAGGGACATATCTGGAGTATGTGAAATATTGACCTCGCAAAATGCTAAAGACCGTATTCACCTTTGTCACCGTTGTTCATATATCTGCATCTAATTCCAATTTGAGCAAATATGTTTTTCAAGGTAGGCGAACTGCTTGACTATCTTAAAATTCTTTCCACAAACTTCTATAGATATCAGGGGGCTAAATGAAGGACTGACCACAAGAATTGTTTTGGTCTTTGACAGTTTTCTTTTAGACTATTCTTTTCACCGTTTCCAGTGAAGTTTTGATCTCATTAAGACTTCTTATACTGGTGTAATGTCATCAGTAAAATTAACACTCGACAGTCTTCCAACAAAATGGATACCAAATAGCTGTGCCAGAGAGGATCCCATGGAATAACAGCAACAAGGTCCCATACGCTGGACTAATTTGAAATGCTCGTATTTATATCTTTGAGAAGGACAAGATAGTTACGCAGAGGTTCCAACGAGAGCTTGGGACTTGCTAATGTATAGAACTCATTCTTATCTTCTTCCCCGAATATACTTCTGGAAGTATGGCGGGTGGCGAAGGCCATTTTTCAGTGTTTCTCGTCGGGTCTCACTCTCAGCGTCGGGTCTCACTCTCAGGACATTACTGGTTGGAACGACTGGAAATGATTATGCTAGGCCTCCTCTTTTGTTACCCCCACCAGACTAAAGAAGTATGTGATCTTTGCCAATGATCTCTTCCTCATTACTAGGAACATGTGTTTCAGTGACTTCAGCTATTATCACTTAATTTTTTTTTCTTTAGGTAAGGGAAGCTTAGAACCAGGTTGGTTTAGTGTTAAGACGTTCCTGTGGCCTCATTGATGCTGACTTGGTTGACGATACTCAGAAGAGGTTTGCCTTGAACAGTCCGGAGCCGAAGATGGTTTTAACATGGTAAATATGAAGCTAAATGTCTGGTTCCGGTTTTTTTTATTCGTTGCAATAGGGGTTTTGGGATAAGGACTACCAGCCTAGCACTTCTATGTGCATATGGCTCTCTAGTGGGTAGCGGAATATCCAGAGGTACATGGAAGTTGATCTTGATTCGCCACTTTGCATGGGAATTAACAACGGAAGTGCAAGGCTATCTCCTGAAATGTTTTAATTGAAAAAAAGAGTTTAATCGAAAAAAAAGTAAGGCTACTTTCCAATAGGTTCATGACGAAAGAGTTTAATTAATTTCATTAATATGTGTTTCTGATGCATTTCCGTAAAACAGTAAAATTATGGCAAAATTCTGAAAAAATAAAAACGCGGCTGAGAAAAACCCGGTAAAAAAAAGTTGTGAGTCACAGCGTTTTCTTAAAAACAAACTTTCTGTGTCTTTGTGGTTTGGCATTAAATTAAAACTTAGTTTTGTTTTATTCCTTAAGCTAATTTAAACATTACCATGCTCAACTACAATTACACACATTCTATTTTCATTATTCTCTTCGTTTTATTTTTACCTCATTTTTCACACTTTACTTTATTTTCTTATATTCAGGTATCATGTTTTTGTCAAAATGTCATATTCTATTCCTTTTGGGTGTTTGTCTTTCAAATTCAATCCGTAACTTGCTTGGACATGAAACTAATCTTATAACGCAGATTGTCCCTTAGCTTCTGCTTGGTGTTCTCTAAGGACAGCCATTCTGAGCTGTTACGATTGCTAAGGAACACCTAGCCTATTCATATGCAAAAAATATTGGCATGTACTAATCAGCGGTAGTGTGAGGGGCGTGCAGACCACAGGGGAGTAGGCCGCTATTGATGGTTGGCAATAATGGAAATGGGAGAACTATTGCTTACTTAAGGTTGCAAGGACATTTCTTATAAAAAATAAACAGAAAATATAAGCAATAAAGAGATAACAGATAACAAAACATATAACAATAAACAGAAAAGATAAACAATGAAAAGATCAATTAACAAAACAATAATAATCACATCCGTGCCATCGCTTTTGTTTTCTTTGGTTCTATAAGTTTATATTGTGATAGGAAATTGAGCTTGTGACTCCAATTGCACAATAAGCCTAAGTTTTTCCGAAAGCCCTAAGGTTTTTCTTACCTTCCATTTTCAAACTGACTCTGAGTAACTATTATTTATGCTAAATAATGTTATAGCAAAAACTAGCGAAAAAAATAGTTGTCTTCAGTCCTAACCACAAATTCACAAATAAAAACACTAAGAAAAGAGCTGGTAGGATGTTTTTAAATTATTGTGCTTTTTTTGAAAATAGGTATTATATTGAATATGGGGAAACAAATGCCAATGTGTAGGTTTTATCTACCATTCCTCCTTCTTCGGGGTATTTTTCTTAGGGTTTTCAATAATTTTATCATTACAAATATTTTTTTAACAACTGTTCATCAGATGAACAAATATCTTTTATTGTAACTGTCATTATTATGTGACATTTAAAAAAGGTCAGTCAATGTGTCTTCAAACTGCTACGGAGAGTGGCCAAATAAAATGTTGCACAGTCTGGACATACTTTTTGTTATACCAACCTTACCAATCTTTCTTCAGTAAGCCTTTGATTTGGCAGATGGCGCTTGTTAATTCTGTTCTGGTTTTAAGTTTATTCCAAGAATAATTAAACAATATAGAATCGATGTTATAGTATTACGATTATAAACAAAATAGTGTTGAGAATTAAAAATAATTATGGAATCATAAATATCATATTAAAGTTAATAATATAGAAGCTAACTATGTCATGTCTAATACAGGAAAATAAACATGAATACAATTTTCTAAAAAAATATCCTTACAATTGTGCTCTGTGATTCTTTGCCAGATCCTGGACATTTTCCCAAAATTTTGTCATGACAACGTTTATGAACGGCACATTGGCATACTGAAAATAAAATACAAATAAGAAAACTTTCCAAATTACTCGGTGAAAAAATATCACAGATGAATTTTTCAGTTAGAGGTCATAGGTTTTGAAGGTCAATAGTTGTAACCTTTTTTTCCAAGATACGTAGCTCTTTAATTTGGACGCAGAGATTAAAAGCTGTCCAATAGGTTTTTCAGCCAGTGAAAAAAAAGAACCTCACTGCCAAACATCTAGCCTGATTTAATAGTGAGACTAATCTAATTTACCACGAAAGGAAATGATAAAACTCATAAATACATGTCTGCTAATTGCAAAACCATGCGACACTATGGATATGGACTTTAAATGGATTAATATTGCTTTTATCTGATTTTGAATATATTGTAATTGATGAAAAGATGTAATCAAACAGTTCGTAGTAACGAACTGAAAGTAAGGAGCAACCCGCCTCAATAGTAATTGAAACTCTAAAAAACGGAATTTTAGTATCAGTAGATTCATCAACAGAATCGAATTATTATGCTGATTTCAATATACAAGATTCATCAAGTGTAGTGTTACCCATCAAAAGTTACGAGCCTGAGAAAACTTGCCAGATTTTTGCTTAGGAGGGAACAACCCCTAAAAGTCAAGTAATCTCAATGAGAATCAAGCCATCATATTCAGCGTACCGGAGAACCCTATTATAGAAGTTTCAAGCTCCTCTATATAAAAATGTGGAATTTTGCTTTTTTTGCCAGAAGACAGAACATGGATGCGGGTTTTTTTTCCCGAGGTGTGATCGTATTAAAATAATGACCTTAGAAGATCGGGAGAGAGCTCATTCGAACGAATATTAAAAACTCTAGTGCCCTTTTTGAGTGACCAAAAAGATAGGAGGTCAACTAGCCGCCCTCCCATGCCTATTTTCCCCCAAAAGTTATCTGATCAAAATTTTGAGATAGCCATCTTGTTCAGTTTACTTAAAAGATCAAATAAGTCTTGACATTTGAAAGATCAAATGTCCTTAGGTGTAAAATGACCCCCCACAGGCCGTGGGAAGAGGCCTGTGAGTTATGAAAATTGCCCGTTGTTCACGCACATTATTTGTTAATGGGAAGTATACAGACATTTTTTTGTCGGGTGTTTGTGCTTGGGGTATATTTCTATAGGGAGAATCTTCCTTAGAGAGGGAATATCCAAAGGTGAATTTTCCGGGGGAATGTTACACTGAGGGGGGGAGTTGACAGAATTACCGTACGAAATTTCTTTTTAATTGTCTTCAATTCTCTTTGCCAAATTTTTCATGTGAAGATGTTCAGGGGGAACAATCCTGGGGCTATTTTCCGCATATTTTGACTTCCGGGAAATAGTTTTCGCTGAAGTGGGCATTCCAGAAGTGATCAAGAAACCGGTTAGAGATTAAAGTCTTATTCAAATAAAAGAATGCCAAGGAGAATTTTTCAGGCTGAATCGCCCGGAAGCAATTTTACGGGGAGGGGGAATTTTCGGCGAGGATAGAACTGTATGAAGGAAATTTGACGGAAGGGGGGTGCACTTTACGTTGGATGAAATTTCAACGGAAGATTTTTCCATGAGGGGGGGGGGGGTAGATTTTATGGAGGGCTAGCCAGATTTACTGGAATTTTTTGAAAAACGATCAGAAAAAAAAAAAAAAAACAAGTTTGTTTAACTGAAAGTAAGTAGCTACATTACAACTCGAAACGAACAGAAACTATTCCATATATGAAATAATTTTCAAACGGTTATTATCAAAAGGTTGTGTGCAGTAAAAAAGCTCAATGGTAGACAAATGTTGAAAGGTACAGGCTCTACAAGAGATAAAAGCAAAACTGATAACACAGAGCAGTGATATGTAGAATGCTTACAATATCAAATAAAAAAACACATTTTTTCAACTGGAAGTAATGAGCAATATCAAAAATAAAACGAGAAGAAAATGTTCCGTATAAGAGGGCGACTGCCTTTTTTTCAGTACCCTTCTCTTCACGCCAATGCCTTTTATTACTTTTAAAAAAGGTCATAATTTTAATTAAACAGCTGTTGTGTTTCTAGAGTCGTTATTTAGCAAATGGGGGGAAAGATGAAACTTTAGCGTAAAGGCTCGGGGTATTAAGGAGGAGGCAGCCCACCTACGGGTTAATTTCTGTTCGTTTTACTTCTTAGTTTGTGAGATTGTGTCGTTTTGTGCTTAATGAGGATTGAATTTTGTGCTGTTTGTGAATTGGGCTAGGTGCAGATACTTTATAGCTTTTTTTTATATATCAATCGTTCACGAAAATGTATAAAGAAACGTATCTCAAAATTCCAGTTCCCTAAAATTGCAATCAGAGTATCAAAGCAACTGACCAGAGTAGAGAGCAGCAGAGTACTGGCATTATATTATTATCAACTCCACGCGTTGAGATAATGATGGAATGAGAAGTTGAAAGATGAAAGCAATGAGCCAGATAGAGAATACAATGCAATTTCTGATATAGGTAGCAAAGCCAGCTAATGCCTTTGGATACAAAGTCAATAAATATAAATCCAATGCCAGAGGGTAAATACAAATGGCATTGAATATAAAAATACTGAACTAGTCGACAATAAGAAAACAGAAAATTAAATCAAAACTATCAGCATCTTTGAAAATTCAGAAATTCAGTCGAAAATGGATGGATGCAGATGGCTTCTTTGATATCGCACTGACAAAACATAACCTTTTTGTTAATTTTGTAAAAAATACTATAATCGTGACATGTCTTATATACGTGTTTACATTTAGGGTAAATCACATCCAAAGTTATATAGTATGACAAAAGTACGTATTGATTACGACAATTCCAATGAGGTTGCTTGATCAGGAAAAGCAAAATAAAGAGATTTAATTTGTCAAGAGGTGACATCTTTGCAGTTGGTCATAACAGCCGAGACGACATCAAAATCCAAAGAGAAAGTGTTTTAGACGTCTTGCCCGATTATATATATATATATATATATATATATATATATATATATATATATATATATATATATATATATATATATATATATATATATATATATATATATATATATATATATATATATATATATATATATATATATATATATATATATATTTATATATATATATATATATATATATATATATATATGTGTGTGTGTGTGTGTGTGTGTGTGTGTGTGTGTGTGTGTGTGTGTGTGTGTGTGTGTGTGTGTGTGTGTGTGTGTGTGTGTGTGTGTGTGTGTGTGTGTGTGTGTGTGTGTGTGTGTGTGTGTGTGTGTGTGTGTGTGTGTGTGTGTGTGTGTGTGTGTGTGTGTGTGTGTGTGTGTGTGTGTGTGTGTGTGTGTGTGTGTGTGTGTGTGTGTGTGTGTGTGTGTGTGTGTGTGTGTGTGTGTGTGTGTGTGTGTGTGTGTGTGTGTGTGTGTGTGTGTGTGTGTGTGTGTGTGTGTGTGTGTGTGTGTGTGTGTGTGTGTGACGCCTAACATGTGCATTTCCTAATTTTGGAAGTAATAGTTTTCTTTCGTAGTAATACTTTTCAGTGAGCTTTGTTAGCATCAGCTGTCTTGTTCAAATGTCAACATTCCTCGGAATGTTCTATTAACAGGGTCGTATTCTTAATTTTTTAGTGTATGTTTTTGTACGGGTGGAGGTTTACAAAAAGAAACTTTACGAAGTGTAAACCACATTTATTTACATGTATCTTTTTGCTTTTTTGCGAGACGGAGAAAAATTTTGGGGAGGGAGGGGCTTCAAATCAGGGAACCCCCTCGATATGGCTCTGTTGGTAAGAGACGAAAAATATTCTCAAGACTAATAAAATAAATTATAAAACTCACTGTTGACACCATTCGTTGACTAGATCGGGCAAAATAAAGTCAGGCAGCCGAAGCAAAATTTGCCATCTGTCAGGATTGAGCTTTAGCTTCTGATTGTAGCTTAGGAAATGTAATTTTTTTATTATCATTATTTCTTTGTGTTTCATGCTCAATCTTATTTCCTTTCCAGAAATTAATTCAAAGCATGTTTGTGGAAGTGTATAACAAAGTTCTTGAGACTAACACACTAAAGAGAAACTAATTTTTGGCACAACCACAGTCGTGATTCCTTTCCATCAAATTACTTGCATTCAAAATGCCAACATTTTCATATAATATTTGAATATTTGGCGTCTCACTTGAAATGCATCGAAATTAAATAAGAGTTAAAACTGGCGAGAAAACGATTAAAAATAGGCTAAAGTTAATATAAGTAGAGGATTTTTTTTACTTTAATTTTTTTACTTTAAGATATGAAATAAAATAAAAAAAACTGAAAGTAGGGAGTAACAATCAAACTTAAAATACACAAAAATTAATGTATACGGAGGGGTTGGCCTAAGGCCATACCCAGGATTTTTTCGTGGGGAGGGTTAATCAAAGAATTTTTTTCAGGGGGGGGGTACACAAAAAACTAAAAAAACGCATAAAAAATTTGTTTATTTACATTTTTGTTATGATTTTACGAGTCAGACAAACATTTTGGGAGAAAAGGGGTTCAAACCCCCTAACCTCCTCTCTGGGTACGGCCTTGGGTTGCCCCATCCTCACTATCTCGCTCTCCACACTGAATTTTTTCAGTATTTTTAAAAAGTCTTCTTATTGTTCTAATTAAACGATTCATTTTGTAAGGAGTCATTCTTGAAGAATTGGGACAAAAAGTCAAACTTTAGCGTAATGAACGAGGTAGTGAGGAGGGGGAACCCCCCCTCATATATGTAATAATTTTTGTTCGTTTTAATTTTGAATGCTGTTCCTTATACTTTCAATTGAAAAAACTTATTTTTTTTAATTTAATTTTTGATCGTTTTTCAAATAATACCAGGAAGCTCGTCTCCCCTTCCACAGAAATATCCTATCTATGGAAAAACATTTTAGAAAATTCAATCTTGGTGAAAATTTACCCAAGACAATTATTCTTAAAATCTCCACGTATAAAACCCAGTCGGCAAAGAGAAAGTAAGACAAATAAAAGAATTCCATGTAGGAATTCAAGAAAATTTCCCAGTGTAAAGTTTCCCCTTAAAGGTCCACCACTCAGAAGTTTTCTTACCCATGAAGAATTTCCCTAGAAATCCCCCCCAAGAGCCAAAAAATGTAAGATTCAAATAAGAAATATTGGAAAATACTATGAGCATTTATGGTTTATCCTAAATTCTGCAGTTTTACTTAAATTTTTGTAAAAATGGGAATATGGAACTGTAGAACAAAATCCTACTTTTAACACGTTCGTTTATTTTGTTTTTATATGGAGGATTTCATATTATATTAGAAGAAGTCCTCAAATACAGGTTTTGAAATTTTTGTATATACCCCTTTATTCAAAAGCACCATCTTTTTTGTTTCGTTTAGGCTCATCCCCCACTCAAATTCTTGAAATTTCTACGATTTTTTTCCATAGCTGGTATGTTTCTCTGGTTACTTAAATTATTTAAAATATTTCAAATATAGCCCAATAAATTGAGTCTAGTCACACAGTTCGTGGTATAAAATTGTAAGTAAAGAGCGACTCAATTCAATAGTAGCCAAAACTCTAAAAAACGGAATTTTAATATCAATAGATTCATCAAAAGAATCAGCTTATTGTTCTGATTCCAAATATACAAGATTCACCAAGTTTAGTGTTACCCAGGGCCGTATCCAGGATTTTTGTTCAGGGGGGGTTTTACTAATTTTTGACTCTTTTGGGGGGGAGGGTTTACTAATTTTTGACTCAGTTTTCGACTAATTTTACTGATTTTTACCTAGGTTTTACTAATTTTCGACTTATTTTCGAGTCGGTCAAAAATTTCGGGGGGGGGGGGTTCAAACCGGGTAATCCCCCCCCCCAGGATACGGCCGTGGTGTTACCCATCAAAAGTTATGAGCCTGAAAACATTTTCCTGATTTTTGAAATGGGGGGGTGGGGGAACACCCCCTAACATTAAAGGAATCTTAATAAAAACCGCACCTTAAGGTTCAGTGTACAAGAGAACTCTAATATTCTAATAATTGATATACTCCGGTTCCAGCATTATATTGATAATGTTCTTGCAACTATAAAATACCATGTGAGCTTCTCCACAGTTAGACTTCGTCTTCAATCATTGAAAATCATATGTACTTAAACATAAATGCGTGACTAATTTCAAATACTCTATCATAAGCAGAAAAGCAGTTTGCCCCTTGCACCAGAGTACGAGTCGGATCCCAAGTGAAGTACTGGTCCCAGAATTCTTTACTTGTTGAGCCTTGTAATAGGGCCAAATTCTAGCTAAGCACCTGGATAGATTGTGGCCCTCCCAGAACTGGTATCGTAAACCAGATCCGTTTATCCACCAAACGCCGTTTTTCAAAAGAGCTAGTGAAACATAGACCTACTTTTCGTTCCAATTTTTCTGAAATTGTTTTTAATAACCCAGGACTTTTGTTGAAAAATTTAACACATAAACAAAAACAAAAGCCAAACCAGTCATTTAATATCCCTCCCGAACTATGGGAACAACATTTCTCCAGAGAGTTTTCTGAACCAGACCCACTAATAGAAAATCGTTCCAAAGTTACACTCGAAAATATACTTTCAATAGGGGACAAATCAATATTTACTGTATCAGTTTTGGATGTTCATAATATAATTCGTAAAATTAAGAAACCTTTTTCAAGAGGTACAGATCACGTTTGCGCCAAACACCTCCTATATGGAACCCCTTTTCTTTTTTCCCACCTTGCCCTTCTTTTCCAAATGGTTTTTACAAAATTAATATTTCCTGCCTCGTTTTCAACTGGCCGTCTTACTCCTTTCCCAAAAAAAAAAAAAAAAAAAAAAAAAACCTAAATGGGTGCTCGTCATATCGGCCAATAACGGTAGCTACAACTTTTTGTAAAATTTTTGAGAAGTTGATAATGCCTGAGCTGATTGATAAATGCTATATGCCACCACACCAATTTGGGTTTCAGAAAGGAATAAGGTTCGCTCATGCACCGACGCCACTGTCGTCAGTTTTGATTGATGCTGATAAATCTGGAGAGCCACTTATTCTAGGGAGCCATGATGTCAGTCGTGCTTTTGATTCGACAAGTCACGCGCATATCCTCACTGAACTGTATAAGCGTAGGGTCAGTACCTGCATTATTCATACTTTGTATGATATATATACTCATTTAACTGTCATAGTTAATCTGCCTCACGGAATGATTACAGAGATAACCATACCTGTTCGTCGTGGAGTAAGGCAGGGCGCCCTTACATCCTCAATAGTGTTTAACAACTGTATTCTCGACGCACAATCTCAGGCAGTCTCTTTCGGTATTCTCGAAAGAATAGATATGTCTCATATTGCTTATGTAGACGATGTCCTTAACCCCATCCAAACGGTGCTGGTGTTTGAGAAAGATTTTTCCATTTTGAGTCGAGAGTATTCAAAAATAAATTTTAAATTTAACGCTGAACAGTCAGAAGTGGTACTATTCAACTGGGACCCGGTTCCCGAAGGATTTAATGTTGATCTTAATGAAGTACTCGCTGCTTCTAAAGTGGAAATGAATTATCTTAGCCTCCCAACCGGTAACCCTCTTAAAACAACTAAAAAACTTCTCATTCACCATTTCCAGTACCGGACGTCCAGTGCCTACGGCGGCATAGTTTCCAATAAACTTCGTTTTAATCGCCAGCTGCTAGCAAAATTATATAACTCATATGCGCTCCCGAATTTTTCTTATACCTTGCACCTTTTTGGCGTACCTTTTCGGCAACGGAATTAAAGCAACTCCGGTATGCTAAATATCGTCTCCGCCTCCCCCCTGGGAAAGTGATTCTCGGGCCAATAGGAAATACGCTCGACTTAACCCCAAACCTACTATTGGGCGATTCCTTGAAGTTTAAAATCGGGGAAGAAATGGACACCCATGGTGTTCCCTTTTAAAACAATGGGTATTTCAAATCTACTGTTGTTGTGTCTGTTATATATACTGTATGATTGTTTGGTTTATTATTATGCTTGTGTGGTTGTTCCATAAGTTTTATCCTTGTTTTATTCGTGCTTGTCTATGTGCTTGTTTTATTGGCTTGTGCTGTCATTTTCTGGTTTATTGCTATGCTTGTGCGATTGTTCAATGAGTTTTAATTTTGTTTTATACTTCAATATCCCTCAGTTTCTTTTGCTTTTGTTTTTTCTTTTCTTCTTCTTTTTTCTTTTTTTTATACTCCTTTCATTATTATATTTCAAAGGTTTATAAATAAATTCAATTCAATTCAATATAAAAGTTTTAAGCTCCTATATGCAAAATTGTGAATTTTTCTATTTTTGCCAGAAAACAGATTACGGATGCGTGTTTATTTATTATTATTATTTTTTTTTACCAGTGGCGATTGCATCGAAATAATAGTCCTAGAAGATCGGGAGAGGATGCACTCGAACTGAAATTAAAAGTTCTAGTGTCCTTTTTAAGTGATAAAAAAGATTGGAGGGAACTAGACACCCTTCTACGCCCATTTTCCCCCCAAAATTATCTGATCAAAATTTTGAGATAGCCATTTTGTTCAGTATAGTTGAAATATCAAATAACTATGTCCTTAGGTCTAAGACTACCCCCACAGTCCGTGGCGAGACAACTGTAAATTATGAAATTTGCCCATTGTTTACGTATAGTATTTGTTTTTGGGAAGAACACAGACATTTTGGGGGGGGGGGGGTGCTTGGGGTGGATTTCTATACGGAGAATCTTCCATGGGGAGGGACATTTCTGGGGAGGGGGTGAATATTCCAGGGGAAATGTTACACGGGGGGGATTTGACAGAATTACTATAAGAAAATCGTTTTAATTGTCTTACATTCTCTTTGCCAAATTTTCGTGTGGAGATGTCCCGGGGGAATTATCCACGGGCTTTTTAGTAGAATGGCCCCTATTGACACGGACAGGGCTCCTTATATGGGCATAGAATACTGACAGGGCTCCATATATGGGCATAGAGTCATTAGGGAGAACACGTGGTTAATGGGGATCAATGACCTCTTTTTCCAATGTGTCAACAACAACAACATCGACCTTGACATTCGCTGAGAGCGTGCACTTACAACAACAACAACATCGACCTTGGAACACCTGTGCTGTCGACCTCAAGTCACCTATCGTGAATCAATAATTCCCCTTAGAAACAACAAATTAATTCCCATTTCTTGACAGATCAATCAACCAATGACATCATCTGTCAGACTTTTAAAATTTTCGCTTAGAAACGATTCTCCAGGAATAGATCCAAGTCATTAATGTCTTTGCCTCGGAAACAACTCTTTTGGTCGAACTCCAAAGGATATTAATAGCCAAAGGCCATGGAAACAATTCTCCAAGAAACATCTTAGCGATGAATTGTTTTAGCGCGGGAATCAGGTTTCTTATTAATTTGAAATGCATTAGCGCAGAGATGCCAAAAACAAAAGGAACACGGTGAATGACGTTTAGGGATTATTTGGGCGAAACTGTTTTAGACAGGTTATGGAACTATTTCGGCGAAACAGATAGAGACATTTTAAAAGATGATTTTTGAAGAGATTTTAGAAGAGAATTTAATGGTGAAACTCTGTGGTCGTTATAATACACAAGTTTCATTTGAACAGTGTTGTGAGGTCCTCTAACCCAACCCAAAGGGTTCCAATCCTCCTACCCCAACCCCGAAGGAAGCCCCCGGTCCTCAAAGGCCCCCCAAGCTCCCAAAGAGCCCCCAGCCCCCCAAAGGCCCACCCAGACCCCCAAAGGCCCTCCTCTGGTCCTCAAAGGTCCCCCGGGCTCCCAAAGGGCCAACCGGCCCCCAAGGGTCCCCCGGACCCCCAAAGGTCCTCCCCCGGTCCCCAAAGGTTCACTGGGCCCCCAAAAGACCACCCAATCCTCAAGGGCCCCGGATCCCCAAACGCCCTCCCTGGGCCCCAAAGACCCTCCCCCGGTCCCCATACATGCACACAAAAACTTACACACACACGAAAACTTACACAAACACACACACAAAAACTTACACACACACACGAAAACTTACACACACACACACGAAAACTTACACACACACGCCAAAACTTACACACACACACACACAAAAAAACTTACACACACACACACACACAAAAACTTACACATTCACACGAAAACTTACATGCAGACAAAAACTTACATTCACACAAAAACTAACACACACACACAAAAAACTTACACACACACAAAAACAATAAAACACACACACACACGCCAAAACACACACACAAAAAAAAACTTACACACACACAAAAACTTACACACACACATAAAAACTTACACACACACACAAAAACTAACACACACACACAAAAGAACACTTACACACAAACGCCAAAACTAGCACACACACACAAAAACGTACACACACACACACACACACACACGAAAACTTACACATGCACACGAAAACTTACATGCACACACAAACTTATACACACACACACACACAAAAAACTTACACACACAAAAACTTACACACACACACACACACAAACACACACAAACTTACACACACAAACACAAAAAACTTACACCCACACACAAAATCTAAGACACACAAAAACTTACACACACACACAAAAAATTACACACACACGCAAAAACTTAAATGCACAAAAAAACTTACATGCACAAAAAAACTTACAAACACACAAAAACTTACACACACGCACAAAAACTTACACACACACACACAAAAACTTACACACACACACACATGAAAACTTACACACACACGTCAAAACTTACACACACACACAAATGAAAACTTACACACACACGACAAAACTTACACACACACACGCAAAAACTTACACACACACACACAAACACTTACACACACACACACACACACACAAAAACTTACACATGCAGACGAAAACTTTCATGCACACAAAAACTTACATGCACACAAAAACTTACACACACACACACACACACAAAACTTACACACACACGAAAACTCACACACACACGCCAAAACTTACACACACAAAAACCTACACACAAACACACACACACACACACACACACAAAAAAACTAAAACAAGAACACAAAAAAAACTCAAACACACAAGCACAAAAACTTACACACACACAAACACAAAAAAAAAACAAACACACAACAAAAAAAACACAAACACTCAAAAACTTACAAACACAAAAAAACAAACACACACACACACACACACACACAAAAACTTACAAATGAAAACAAAAAAAACTCACTCACTCACGCAGAAATAATAACACACACACACACACACACACACACAAAACTTCCACACACACACACACGAAAATAAAAACACACACATCAAAAAAAACAAACACGAAAAAAAAGACACACATACACACACACACACACGCAAAAACTAACACATGCACACGAAAACTTACATGCACACAAAAACTTAAATGCACACAAAAACTTACACACACACACACACACACACAAAACTTAAAAACACACAAAAAAGAACACACAAAAACACACACAAAAACTTAAAAAAACCCAAAAACAAACACACACACACACACACACACACACACACACACACACACACACACACCCAAGTACAAACACACAAAAACTCACACACATAAACAAACAAACACAAACACAAACATACACAAACACAAAAACAAACAGCCAAACACACAAACACAAACACAAACAAACACAGACACACAAACAAAAACAAACACACTAACAAAAAACCACACAAAAAAACAAACAAACAAACACAAACACAAGAACAAAAACTTACACACACACACAAACACACACACAAACTCACACGCACACACACGAAAACTTACACACACACGCCAAAACTTACACACACAAAAACTTACACACACACACACACACATACACAAACTTACACACACACACACACACAAAAACTTACACACACACACACGAAAACTTACACACACAAAAACTTACACCCACACACAAAAGCTTAGACACACAAAAACTTACACGCACACACAAAAACTTACACCCACACGCAAAAACTTACATGCACACAAAAACTTACAAGCACACAAAACTTACACACACGCACAAAAGCTTACACACACACCAAAATATTCCTTTATTACCTCTGCAAAACGTATAAAAATGAATAATTCATTCACATTTTCAAATGGCTATGTGTAAGTGTTGTAAATATGAGCCATTCTGTTCTGAAAACACACAAAATTTAGAAAAAATTCAAAATAATCCTGTATTACCTCTGCAAAACGACTAAAAATGAAGAATTCATACACATTTTCAACTAGCTAAGTTTAAGTATTTTAAATATGAGCCATTCTATTGCGAAAACAAAAAAAAGTTAGAAAAAATGCAAAATATTCCTTTATTTCCTATGCAATACTGGTTAAAATTAAAACTTCTTACACATTTTCTACTAGTTATGGGTGAATTTTTTAAATATGAACCATTCTGTTGCGAAAACACACAATATTTAGAAAAAATGGAAAATATTTCTTCATTACCTCTGCAAAACGGCTAAAAATGAAGAAATCAGTCAAATATTCAACTAGCTAAGGGTCAGTGTTTTTAATTTGAGCCATTCTGTTGTGAAAACGCACAAAAGTTAGAAAAAATGCAAAATATTTCTTTATTACCTCTGCAATACGGGTAAAAATGAAAAATTCATACACATTTTCAACTAGCTAAGGGTAAGTGTTTTAAATATGAGCCATTCTGTTGCGAAAACAAACAAAAGTTAGAAAAAATACAAAATATTCCTTTATTACCTCAGCAAAACGGCTAAAAATGAAGAATTCATACACTTTTTCAACTAGCTAAAGGGTAAATTTTTTACATATGAGTAATTCTATTGCGAAAATACACAAAAATAATAAAAAAAGCACAATGTCCATTAATTACATCTGAAAAACGGCTAAAAATGAAAAATTCATACACATTTTCAACTAGCTAAGGGTAAATGTTTTAAATATGTGCCATTCTGTTGCGAAAACACACAAAAGATAGAAAAAATACTATATCTTCCTGTATTACCTCTGCAAAACGGCTAAAAATGAAGAATTCATATACCTTTTCATCCAGCTAAGGGTAAGTGTTTTAAATATGAGCCATTCTGTTGCGAAAACACACAAAAGTTAGAAAAAATACAAAATATTCCTTTATTACCTCTGCAAAACGGCTAAAAATGAAGAGTTCATACACATTTTCAACTAGCTAAGGGTAAGTGTTTTAAATATGAGCCATTCTGTTGTGAAAACACACAAAAGTTAGCTAAAATACAAATATTTCTTTATTACCTCTGCAATACGGTTAAAAATGAAGAATTCATACACAGTTTCAACTAGATAAGGGTAAATTTTTTAAATATGAGCCATTATATTACATAAACAAAAACACAAAAGTTCGAAAAAATGCAAAAGGCTCCTGTATTAATTATGAATAAATGCTTTAATATTATGTTTAAAAATCCAGGTCTTATTGCTAAAGGGTAAACTTTTTATATATGAGAAATCCTAGTTCGTAAACACACAAAACTTAGAAAAAATGCAAAATGTTCCTTTAATACCTCTGAAATACTACTAAAAATGAAGAATTCATACACATTTTCAACTAGCTAAGGGTAAGTGTTTTAACTATGAGCCATTCTGTTGCGAAAACACACACAAGTTAAAAAAAATACAAAATAGTCCTTTATTACCTCTTCAAAACGGCTAAAAATGAAGAATTCATACACATTTTCAACTAGCTAAGGGTAAGTGTTTTAAATATGAGCCATTCTGCTGCGAAAACACACAAAAGTTAAAAAAATACAAAATATTCCTTTATTAACTCTGCAAAACGGCTAAAAATGAAGAATTCATACAAATTTTCAACTAGCTAAGGGTAAGTGTTTTAAATATGAGCCATTCTGTTGTGAAAACACACAAAAGTTAGAAAAAATACAACCTGACCCCCCTAATTGAAGGATATGAATTAGAACCCTGGGAACGTAATTTCATCGTATTTTGCATTTCCCACAAGAGGACACTTTTCGACTAAAAGTAAAGAGCTACCAGACTAAACCAAAGATATGATTAAATAATAACGAATAATTGTTCAAACTTAAATTTTCTGTATTACGGGAATAGTTTATTTTCGAACCATTATATCTACCAAAGGTTCAATACCTGAGTTAAACTAAGAGGTTTCAATTTCAGGAAAAAATTACATTTTGACAACATTTGACAATTTACCAAATTTAAAGGTTTGTTTAGTTTCAAAATGTTTTCTGTCACTCATCTTCTTTTAATCATTCACAAACAATACTAAAGAAAACCACTTCCCACGGTTTATTGATTTTAAATTATTAAGAAGGCTATTACTTCATTGAAATATACATTTTACATTTTTAATTTTCATGCTTTTGATAAGTATCTTGCCCTTGTGGTGTAAATTGCAGCTGAAGGCTTATTTCATCATATTTTCCTTATTTTCGATGGAAAATACACTGAAAAGACATATTATTGAACTCACATCAAACAATGCCGGGCTTGCATTAGAAGAACCTTCCATTATTTTCTATCTTGTCCTCTATTTCAGCATATACTGACTTTTAAAGCTTTTCAACGCTCTTAAATATACTAACCTAACGGTTATTTATTTACGAAATTCTGCAAACTGTTGATTTAGAACAATAATTACCTTTCTATATATCAATTAACACTCACTAGAATTGCCACTTTTCACTCGCGGAGAATGGTTTCAAAACAATACTTCTTACATCACATAGACTAATTGTGTCAAACGAGACATCTTCAATGCAGATTAATTAATTGTTACGTTCGATTTTGTTTTGGACATAGGAGAACATCAATGGGAAGTGAGAATTTCTGTAAAACTATCAAAGATTGATTAGGTGTATGGTTAGGCTAGGTTAGATTATGTTAGGTTAGGTTAATTTAGGGTAGACTAGCTTAGCCTACGTACGAGAAAGAAAAGTTCTTAGGTGTGGAGCTCCCCCGCTGCCTCAACCATCGCTCTTGAAATCCCTTGAATTTGGTTAGATACAGACAAAAAGTTAGGTGTATGGTTAGGTTAGGTTAGATTATGTTAGGTTAATTAACGGCAGCCTCTTTTGTTAAGGTTTTTTATTTGGGGGGGGGGGCTCCCGCCCCCCTCAACAAAAAGTTAGGTGTATGGTTAGGTTAGGGTAGATTATGTTAGGTTAGGTTAATTTAGGTTAGACTAGCTTAGCCTACGTACGGCCCCCCACCCCCGGGGCCACGGGGACTGAAAGCCTACCATGGGTGGGACCCCCACCACCAAGGTTAGGTTACCTAACATTTCAACGTGACCCCCCCCCCCACCCCTGGGGCCACGGGACCGAAAGCCTGACACGGGTAGGACCCTCAACACCAAGGTCAGGTTAGGTTAGATTAGGTTAAGTTACCTAACATTTCTAGGTTAACTTACATCAGGTTAAGTGGTGCGCCACTTAACCTGATGTAAGTTAACCTAGAAATGTTAGGTAACTTAACCTAATCTAACCTAACCTGACCTTGGTGGTGAGGGTCCTACCCGTGTCAGGCTTTCGGTCCCGTGGCCCCGGGGTTGGGGGGGGGGTCACCTTGAAATGTTTGGTAACCTACCCTGGGTGGGGGGGGGCCCGCCCGGGGGCGCGTTGCAGTCCCCGGGACCCCCGGGGATGGGGGGGGCCGTACGTAGGCTAAGCTAGTCTAACCTAAATTAACCTAACCTAACATAATTTAACCTAACCTAACCATATACCTAACTTTTTGTTGAGGGGGCGGGAGCCCCCCCCCCCCAAATAAAAAACCTTAACAAAAGAGGCTGCCGTTAATTAACCTAACCTAACATAATCTACCCTAACCTAACCATATACCTAACTTTTTGTCTGTCTCTAACCTAATTCACTGGACTTCAAGAGTGATGGTTGAGGCGGGGGGGGCCGGGGGGGGATACAGAGGCTAAACTAGGCGACCCTAAATTAACCTAATCAAGCAAAATATAACCTAGTCTAACCATACACCTAACTTTTGGTCTGTCTCTAACCTAATTCAAGGGATTTCAAGAGCGATGGTTGAGGCGGTGGGGGAGCTCCACACCTAAGAACTTTTCTTTCTCGTACGTAGGCTAAGCTAGTCTACCCTAAATTAACCTAACCTAACATAATCTAACCTAGCCTAACCATACACCTAATCAATCTTTGATAGTTTTACAGAAATTCTCACTGCCCATTGATGCTCTTCTATGTCCAAAACAAAATCGAACGTAACAATTAATTAATCTGCATTGAAGATGTCTCGTTTGACACAATTAGTCTATGTGATGTAAGAAGTATTGTTTTGAAACCATTCTCCGCGAGTGAAAAGTGGCAATTCTAGTGAGTGTTAATTGATATATAGAAAGGTAATTATTGTTCTAAATCAACAGTTTGCACGATTTTGTAAATAAATAACCGTTAAGTTAGTATATTTAAAAAGCGTTGAAAAGCTTTAAAAGTCAGTATATGCTGAAATAGAGGACAAGATAGAAAATAATGGAAGGTTCTTCAAATGCAAGCCCGGCAAGGTTTGATGTGAGTTCAATAATATGTCTTTTCAGTGTGTTTTCCAACGAAAATAAGCAAAATATGATGAAATAAGCCTTCAGCTGAAATTTACACCAAAAGGACAAGATACTTATCAAAAGCATGAAAATTAAAATGTAAAATGTATATTTCAATGAAATAATAGCCTTCTTAATAATTTAAAATCAATAAACCGTGGGAAGTGGTTTTCTTTAGTATTGTTTGTGAATGATTAAAAGAAAATGAGTGACAGAAAACATTTTGAAACTAAACAAAACTTTAAATTTGGTAAATTGTCAAATGTTGTCAAAATGTAATTTTTTCCTGAAATTGAAACCTCTTAGTTTAACTCAGGTATTGAACCTTTGGTAGATATAATGGTTCGAAAATAAACTATTCCCGTAATACAGAAAATTTAAGTTTGAACAATTATTCGTTATTATTTCATCATATCTTTAGTTTAGTCTGGTAGCTCTTTACTTTTACTCGAAAAGTGTCCTCTTGTGGGAAATACAAAATACGATGAAATTACTTTCCCATGGTTCTAATTCATATCCTTCAATTAGGGGGGTCAGGTTGTATTTTTTCTAACTTTTGTGTGTTTTCGCAACAGAATGGCTCATATTTAAAACACTTACCCTTAGCTAGTTGAAATTGTGTATTAATTCTTATTTTTTATCCGTTTTGCTTAGGTATTAAAGGAAGATTGTGTTTTTTTTCTATCTTTTGTGTGTTTTCGTAACAGAATGGCTCATATTTAAAACACTTACCCTTAGCTAGTTGAAAATGTGTATGAATTCTTCATTTTTACCCGTATTGCAGAGGTAATAAAGGAATATTTAGTATTTTTTCTAACTTTTGTGTGTTTTCGCAACAGAATGGCTTATATTTAAAACACTTACCCTTAGCTAGTTGAAAATGTGTATGAATTCTTCATTTTTTGCCGTTTTGAAGAGGTAATAAAGGAATATTTGTATTTTTTCTAACTTTTGTGTGTTTTCGCAATAGAATGGCTCATATTTAAAACACTTACCCTTAGCTAGTTGAAAATGTGTATGAATTCTTCATTTTTAGCCGTATTGCAGATGTAATAAATTAACATTTTGAATTTTTTATAAATTTTGTTTTTTTTTGAAATAGAATGGCTCATATTAAAAACACTGACCCTTTAGATATATCAAAATTTTTATGAACTCGTTATTTTTAGCCGTATTTCAGATGTAATAATGTATTATTTTGAATTTTTTCCAACTATTTTGTTTTTTCTCAACATAAAGGATCATCTTTTATAAACATACACTTATCTCTTTTAAATGTTGTCTGTATTATTCATATTTACACTTATTGTATAGGTTATAAATTTACTTTTTGTATTTTTTCTAACTTTTGTGTGTTTTCGCAACAGAATGGCTCATATTTAAAACACTTACCCCTAGCTAGTTGAAAATGTGTCTGAATTCTTCATTTTTAGCCGTATTGCAGAGGTTATAAAGGATTTTTTTGTTTTTTTTCTAACTTTTGTGTGTTTACGCAATAGAATGGCTCATATTTAAAACATTTAACATAAGCTAGTTGAAAATGTGTATGAATTCTTCATTTTTAGACTTTTTGAATAGTTATTAAATTTATATTTTTTTTTTATTCTAACTTTTGTGTTTTCGCAATAGAATGGGTCATATTTAAAAAATTTACCCTTTAGCTAGTTGAAAATATGTATGAATTCTTAATTTTTAGCCGTTTTGCAGATGTAATAAAGGAACATTTTGCATTTTTTCTAACTTTTGTGTGTTTTCGCAACAGAATGTCTCATATTTAAAACACTCACCCTTAGAAACAAGAAAATGAGTATGAAATCTACATTATTAACAGTTTTGCAGAGGTAATAAAGGATTATTTTGCATTTTTTCTAACTTTTGTGCGTTTTCGCAACAGAATGGCTCATATTTAAAACACTTACCCTTACCTAGTTGAAAATATGTATGAATTTTTCATTTTTAGCCGTTTTGCAGAGGTAATAAAGGATTATTTTGTATTTTTTCTAACTTTTGTGTGTTTTCGCAACAGAATGGCTCATATTTAAAACACTTACCCTTAGCTAGATGAAAATGTGTATGAATTCTTCTATAAAAGCCGTTTTGCAGATGTAATAAAGGAATATTTTGTATTTTTTCTAACTTTTGTGTGTTTTCTCTACAGAATGTATAATATTTAAAACACTTAAAAGTATCTATATTATAATGTTTAATACTTATTAAATTTTTCAAGTATTTAATATTTAATCTATTTATTTAGTTAATTTACTCTAACTTTTTTGTTATTTATCAACATAAAGTATCATAAAAACCAAACTTCCACTTATAGATTTGAAATATATTAAGAATTCTACAATTTTAGAATGATTTAAGAGTTAATTAATGAATATATGGTATTTTTTCTAACTTGTGTGTGTTTTCGCAACAGACTGGCTCATATTTAAAACACTTACCCTTAGCTAGTTGAAAATGTGTTTGAATTTTTCATTTTTAGCCGTTTTTCAGATTTAATAAATGATTATTTTGTATTTTTTCTAACATTTGTGTGTTTTCGCAACAGAATTGTTCATATTTACAACACTCACCCTTAGCTAGTTTAAAATTTGTAAGAATTATTCTTTTTTAGAATTATTGCAGAGTTATTAAATGAACATTCTTAATTTTTCTAACTGTTGTGCGTTTTCGTAGCAGAATGGCTCATATTTAAAACACTCACCCTTAGCTAGTTGAAAATTAGTATGAATTCTTCATTTTTATCAGTTTTGCAGAGGTAATAAAGGATTATTTTGTATTTTTTATAACTTTTGTGTGTTTTCGCAATAGAATGGCTCATATTTAAAACACTTACCCTTAGCTAGTTGAAAATGTGTATGAATTCTTCATTTTTAGCCGTTTTGCAGAGGTAATAAAGGAATATTTTGGTGTGTATGTAAGTTTTTGTGCGTGTGTGTAAGTTTTTGTGTGCATGTAAGTTTTTGTGTGCATGTAAGTTTTTGCGTGTGGGTGTAAGTTTTTGTGTGTGCGTGTAAGTTTTTGTGTGTCTAATCTTTTGTGTGTGGATGTAAGTTTTATGTGTGTGTGTGTAAGTTTTCGTGTGTGTGTGTGTAAGTTTTTGTGTGTGTAAGTTTTGGCGTGTGTGTGTAAGTTTTCGTGTGTGTGCGTGTAAGTTCTTGTGTGTGTGTGTGTGTGTGTTTGTAAGTTTTTGTGTGTGTGTGTGTGTGTGTGTGTGTAAGTTTTTTTGTGTGTGTAAGTTTTGGCGTGTGTGTGTGAGTTTTCGTGTGTGTGTGTGTGTAAGTTTTGTGTGTGTGTGTGTGTGTGTATGTTTTTGTGTGCATGTAAGTTTTTGTGTGTATGTAAGTTTTCGTTTGCATGTGTAAGTTTTTGTGTGTGTGTGTGTGTGTTTGTTTGTAAGTTTTTCTGTGTGTGTGTAAGTTTTGGAGTGTGTGTGTAAGTTTTCGTGTGTGTGTGTGTGTAAGTTTGTGTGTGTGTGTGTGTGTAAGTTTTTGTGCGTGCGTGTGTGAGTTTTTTGTGTTCATGTGTAAGTTTTTGTGTGTGTGTGTGTGTTAGTTTTTGTGTGTGTGTAAGTTTTGGGGTGTGTGTGTTAGTTTTCGTGTGTGTGTGTTTGTAAGTTTTGTGTGTGTGTGTGTGTGTAATTTTTTGTGCGTGTGTGTGTGTGTTTTTTGTGTTTTTGTGTTTGTTTTTTTGTGTGTGTGTGTGTGTGTGTGTGTGTAATTTTTTGTGTGTTTTTATTTTTTGGCGTGTGTGTGTGAGTTTTAGTGTGTGTGTGTGTGTAAGTTTTGTGTGTGTGTGTGTAAGTTTTTGTGAGCATGTATGTTTTTGTGTTATTGTAAGTTTTCGTTTGAATGTGTTATTTTTTGTGTGTGTGTGTATGTGTTTTAGTTTGAGTGTGTGTGTGTGTAAGTTTTGGCGTGTGTGTGTGTAAGTTTTTGCGTGTGTGTGTAAGTTTTAATGTGTCTGTGTGTGTAAGTTTTTGTGTGTGTGTGTAAGTTTTTGTGCGTGTGAGTAAGTGTTTGTGTGTGTGTTATTGTGTGTGCGCTTGATTAATTGTTTGTGCTTTTAAGTTTGTTCTTGTTTGTCTTAGTTTTTGTGTGTGTGTGTATTTTTTTGCGGGTCTGATCCTTTAGGTGTTGATATTAGTTTTTTGTGTGTGTGTGTGTATGATTGTGTGTGTGTGTGTGTGTGTGTGTATGTGTTTTTTTGTTATATTTTTGTTTGTGTTTGTGTGTTTGTATTTTTTTGTGTGCATTTGATTTTTCTTGTGAATGTGTTAGTTTTTTTTCTGTGTGTGTGTGTGTGTGTTAGTTTTTTTGTGTGTGTGTAAGTTTTTGCGTGTGTGTGTAAGTTTTCGTGTGTGTGTGTGTGTAATTTTTTGTGTGTGTGTGTAATTTTATGTGGGTGTTTTTTATTTTTTGTGTGTGTGTAAGTTTTTGTGTGCGTGTGAGTTTTTGCGTGTGTGTGTGTGTTTTCGTGTGTGTGTGTGTGTGTAATTTTTGTGTGTGGGTGTGTTTGTTAGTTTTTGTGTGCATATTAGTTTTTGTGTGCATGTAATTTTTATTATGAATGTGTAAGTTTTTTTGTGTGTGTGTTTTTTTTTGTGTGTGTGTGTGTAATTTTTTGGGTGTTTGTGTTTGTGTTTGCGTGTGTGTGTGTGTGAGTTTTCGTGTGTGTGTGTAAGTTTTCGTGTGTGTGTGTGTAAGTTTTCGTGTGTTTGTAAGTTTTTGTGTGCATGTATGGGGACCGGGGGAGGGTGTTTGGGGCCCAGGGAGGGCGTTTGGGGATCCGGGGCCCTTGAGGATTGGGTGGTCTTTTGGGGGCCCAGTGGACCTTTGGGGACCGGGGGAGGACCTTTGGGGGGCCGGGGGACCCTTGGGGGCCGGTTGGCCCTTTGGGAGCCCGGGGGACCTTTGAGGACCAGAGGAGGGCCTTTGGGGGTCTGGGTGGGCCTTTGGGGGGCTGGGGGCTCTTTGGGAGCTTGGGGGGCCTTTGAGGTCCGGGGGCTTCCTTCGGGGTTGGGGTAGGAGGATTGGAACCCTTTGGGTTGGGTTAGAGGACCTCACAACACTGTTCAAATGAAACTTGTGTATTATAACGACTACAGAGTTTCACCATTAAATTCTCTTCTAAAATCTCTTCAAAAATCATCTTTTAAAATGTCTCTAACTGTTTCGCCGAAATAGTTCCATAACCTGTCTAAAACAGTTTCGCCCAAATAATCCCTAAACGTAATTCAGCGTGTTCCTTTTGTTTTTGGCATCTCTGCGCTAATGCATTTCAAATTAATAAGAAACCTGATTCCCGCGCTAAAACAATTCATCGCTAAGATGTTTCTTGGAGAATTGTTTCCATGGCCTTTGGCTATTAATATCCTTTGGAGTTCGACCAAAAGAGTTGTTTCCGAGGCAAAGACATTAATGACTTGGATCTATTCCTGGAGAATCGTTTCTATGCGAAAATTTTAAAAGTCTGACAGATGATGTCATTGGTTGATTGATCTGTCAAGAAATGGGAATTAATTTGTTGTTTCTATGGGGAATTATTGATTCACGATAGGTGAATTGAGGTCGACAGCACAGGTGTTCCAAGGTCGATGTTGTTGTTGTTGTAAGTGCACGCTCTCAGCGAATGTCAAGGTCGATGTTGTTGTTGTTGACACATTGGAAAAAGAGGTCATTGATCCCCATTAACCACATGTTCTCCCTAATGACTCTATGCCCATATATGGAGCCCTGTCAGTATTCTATGCCCATATAAGGAGCCCTGTCCGTGTCAATAGGGGCCATTCTACTCTTTTTTCCGCGTGTTTTGATTTCCGGGAAATAATTTCCACGGAAGGGGTATGTCTGGAGTGATCGAGAAACCGATCAGAGAGTAAAGTCTTATTCAAATGAAAGAATGCTAAGAAGAATTTTTTAGACAGAATTGTCCGCAAGCTAGACGACTCTATTCAAAAACAACTTTAAAATATAAAAACTAAACAAAAAAATACAACGACTCTATTCCATTTCCAAGTGAATTCGCGGTATTTAATATCTTCAATTGAAGCTGAGTTTTGTAAAAATCAGCCATTTCTTTACCGAAAAGTTTGAAAATGCAAAAGTCTTTCTGGGAGAAGGAAATGCAACATAGACTGTTTCAGTATTGAGCACCTAGACCTCAGTGAGGTAAAAATAAACGACTTATGCAACTTTACAAAAACTACGGGGGAGAGTCAACCCTCCTCACCCCTCCCTTCAAGCCTTTCCTGACTCTACTCTAGCTCTTGGCTCTCGCTCTCAAAGTTCCAAGGCATGCATCTAAGATTGTCTTTGTGGGCTATCAGAACCGCCATTGTTCATTTAAGTTGTATTACTTTGTATTTTCTATGTATGTGACAACAATAAATCGTTTTTTCCCTCTATACTGTTTACTATTTGTGTCGAAGCATATGTTCCCTTCTTTGTAGCCTCAAGGAACTCCCAAAATGGCCACAACCTCACTTAAAATACTTATACACATAAGCTAAAACTCCAAACTTTGTGTACAATCTGCAGAGGTTAGACCCTTATGGGTTTGGGGCATCAGACTGAAACTGACAGCATAAAAAAAAACGAGAAAACAGGAAGATACCAAAATGTTGCTCCGTAACAAACATACAAACGGACTGCTTTGAAATTTTTTTAATTTTTGGTTTTATTGGTCGCATGTTGTTGTGAGTCTTTTTTCTTTTATATATTTTTGTCTTTCTGAGGACGGCCCTTGGACATGGGGCCGAAATATTCATTCAAATTATCTCCACTGTCTTGCAAAAATATTTCCCTATTGTTCTTCGTGCTTTTGTTGTTTAACAAAATTACCTGCATTGACACTTGATTCTTGAGAAACTTCAAATTTTGAGCTAATCAATTTTACTGCAGAAAAGCTCAGACTTGTTAGTCTCTTTAGTACATAAATTTCTCTTTACTTTTGTTTTGTTATATCAAAGACTCTAATCACTCCCAAAAGAATTATTTTGACATTAAAAAAAATCATCTATCAATACTTTTTCTGTTCCTATTCTTATTTTGTCGGTAGAGTTCTCATTTTGGCATCAAGTGGAAATGAAAAATCATGCTGTGTCTAAATAATTAATTTGTGGAAAATCACTTGGCAGGGGTTATTCACTGGGTCACTGCATTTATATCAGATTCAAGAAAGAATTACTAAAAATCATTCCTGAAAAACTAGAAGCAGGCCTAGGAAATAAGGCAAAACTAGAGTAGACAGAAAATACATACTAGAGAATCCAACAGTTAGTCTCTTTAGTACATAAATTTCTCTTTACTTTTGTTTTGTTATATCAAAGACTCTAATCACTCCCAAAAGAATTATTTTGACATTAAAAAAAATCATCTATCAATACTTTTTCTGTTCCTATTCTTATTTTGTCGGCAGAGTTCTCATTTTGGCATCAAGTGGAAATGAAAAATCATGCTGTGTCTAAATAATTAATTTGTGGAAAATCACTTGGCAGGGGTTATTCACTGGGTCACTGCATTTATATCAGATTCAAGAAAGAATTACTAAAAATCATTCCTGAAAAACTAGAAGCAGGCCTAGGAAATAAGGCAAAACTAGAGTAGACAGAAAATACATACTAGAGAATCCAACAGTTCGCGGTAACGAACTGTAGGTAAGGTGCGAATTGGTTTAATAGCAACGGAAATTCTAAAAACAGAATTTCATAACAATAGATACATCAGAAGAATTGAATTTTTATATTTTTCCACATTTATAAAGCTTAAATTCAGTTTAAATTTTCACCATCAAAATCTAAGAAACCAAAAACATTCACCTAATATTCGAAAAAGGGGGAATTTTCGAAGTAGAGGTTTCAAGCTCCTATACAGAAATGTGAAATTTTGCATTTTTTTTTCGCTAGCGGAAAGATCACGCATGCTTTTTTACTGGTTTAATTTTTGTTTTCTCCAGGGATGATTGTATTGAACGAGTAATCCTAGAAGATCGGGAGAGTGCTCATTTGACTGAAAATCGAAATATCTAGTGCCCTTTTTAAGTGACCAAAAAGATTGGAGGGTAACTAGGCCCCCAAGCCCCTACTTCCACGAAGAAATCGTATCAAAAGTTGGCGATATTCGTTTTATTCACCATAGTTGAAAGGTCCAATAACCATACATTTGGGGATGACATGAGTCGGAGTCGTTCTTTAAGAATTGGAACAAAAGGTTTAACTTAAGCGTAAAGAGTGGGGTATTGAGGAGGAGGCGGTTCCCCTAATATACGGAATTATTTATGTTCGTTTTAAGCTTTAATCTTGCTCCAATTTCAGTTGATAAAACTTATTTTTTTAAAACTTAATATCTGATCATTTTTAGAATAATGCTGGGAAATCTGCCTCTCACTGCATGCAAATTTCCCCACCCATAAAAAATTCCTTCATGTATCGTCCTACTGCTTAAAATGCATCTCCTGGGAAATTACCCTCGGACAATTCCATCCTCACTTCAAATTCCCCACAATGAAATTTCGTGTGGACAATTCCGCCAGAAAAATTCTCCTTTGTATACTGGCATTCGAAAACTCACTTGTTTTTTATTTCCTTTCTGATAGTTTTACATTCATGCCGGAAATCCTCCC
The DNA here is from genome assembly GCF_049724085.1 of Artemia sp. Qi Xiang Cuo. Lineage (NCBI taxonomy): Eukaryota > Metazoa > Arthropoda > Branchiopoda > Anostraca > Artemiidae > Artemia > Artemia sp. Qi Xiang Cuo. Next base: position 61,692,690 of record NC_142807.1, on the reverse strand, counting down.
CCCTCCCCCCTTTGTTGAAATTTTTTTTCCTGGACTTGAATTCCCCCAATAAAAAAATTCTCCCATGGAAAATTTCTCCGGGGAGAATGTCTCCTGGTGATAATCCCCATTTAGAATTTCTCCAGTAGAAAATCCCTCTCAACGGAAAAATCCCCCAGAGAATTCCAACCCCACTGAAAATTTCCGCCAGACAATTTCCCCAGAAAGTCTCCAAATTTAGAATTAAATCACCAAAGAGAAAATAGACAAAGAAACAAATTACGTTTATGAAATTCTGGCAAATTCCCCTCGTTCCCTCTCCCGAAAAAGTATATGTATACTTCCCAATAACAAATACTATATTTGACGAATAGGCTAATTTCATAGCTTGCAGCATTTTCCTTTGGGGCTGTGACAGATCATATTATCCCCAAAGACCAAAGATTTGTGTAGAAGTTAAAAAGCATCTTCCCGCTCAAGGCCAACGAAATAATGTGACAGCTCTAGGGCGTCAAAAAATCATGTTAGTATTTTATCAGAAAATAAATGATGCCCGTGAAAAGCTAGAAACTATTGAAAATCCGCACAGTATTTTTGATATTGTGTGTCTTGCTGAGTACCTTTTAAGTGAAAATTGTCTGTCATTGCTAGAGCGTTCACCAGTTTCTTCTAAGGCCAGTAAATATTACAATATTCGCCGTTTCTTTGTTAGGTTTGAGTGATATTTATACTGCTATTGAGGTAGGATGTTTTATATTGTTTTGTATTTATATGCCGACTAATTACCGTACCCACACTTCTAAGTAATAGTTTGCATCAGCTTGTATGTCACGATCAAAGATTCTCCATAAAACTTAAGCTATAAACAGGTGGCTTGTCGTTTGTGGTGTCTTCAACACGAACCTGTATGACCCATCACTTGCGCTTACACAAATGCTTCTTTTACTTGGCATGTCTGTCCTACCTAGATCTAAACCTTTCTTTTATGTTCATAATTCTGGGTCAACCTCAAACCTCGATTTGTCCTGTTTGACAATCCGGAACTTCAAACTACCACTATTATCGTCTCGGATGACACCCTGTTAAGCAACCATCTAGACCTCCAGTTCAACATTCTACTACTACTACTACTAACAACTCACCCCAGCACCAAGCCGCCTGAGGCCAACACAGCTACACACGCTCCTCCTCCACCCCACTCTATTCAAAGCCTCCCTTTTTACACCTGCCCACGAAGTTCCCATTTCCTTTAAATCTTTCTTTATGACGTCCTACCACCCCAGACGAGGACGACCTGCTTTCCGTTTAGCCCTAGACAGTTGGCTGAAAAGAACAATGTTCAGCAATCTGTCATCCTTCATCCTTGTCAATGCTATACCTTTAGCTGTCCAAACCCAAAATAGTCCACTGAAAGCTGGTTAAGCCCCAGGATACGATATAATGCGTACTGAGTACATCTTATTTTTACGTCACTTCTTATACAGTATTTGTCACTATTATTTTAGGCTTATATTTCTCAGCAATATATTCCAACTGCTCTCTCGGAAAGACTTGTTACCTGTGTCCTAAAGAAGGGCGAAAACCCATAGGTTTGTGAATCGTACAGACCAATTACCATTTGCAAAACAATTGGTAAGCTTTTTGAAAAGCTGATCATCCATGAAACCAACAAAAGGTAAAACATGAGGACATCCAGTTTGGATTTTGCAAAGGCTTGGGTATGAAAAACCCAGACACACAACTTTTTTGGCTCTTTTAGACATAACTTAAAGACCTTTTCCCAAGGGCTGTGGGGGATACTGATATCTCCAAAGGCATAGTTTTTAGGTCTTTCAACTATACTGAATAAAATGGGTGTCTCAAACATTTTGATCTGACGATTTTGAGAAAAAAAGAGCGTGAGAGGGGGCCTAGTTGCCCTCCATTTTTGTCACTTCAAAATGGCACCAAGACTTTTAATTTCCATTCGAATGAGGCCTCTCCTGATATTCTAGGACCACTGGGTTGATACGATCAACCCCTGGGAAAAAGAAAACAAATAACACGCATCCGTGATCTTTCTTCTGGCAAAAAAAAAAAAATACAAAATTCCACATTTTTGCAGATGGGAGGTTGAAACCTCTGTAGCGGGGTTCTCTGACACTCTGAATCTGATGGTGGGATTTTCATTAAGATTCTATGACTGCTAAGTGTTGTTTCCCCCTTTTTTTTAAAAATCAGGCAATTTTCCTCAGGCTCGTAACCTTCAATGGGTAAGACTAAAAATTAACGAAACTTATATATATGAAATCATCATAAAAATCTGATTCTTTTGACATATTTATTGATATCAAAATTCCGTTTTTTATAGTTTCGGTTACTATTGAACTGGGTCGCTCCTTACTCACTGTTCGTTACCACGAACTGTTTGACACTACCAAGGTAAGTGAAGATGTTCACTTCATCGATCTTCTCGCTACCCAACATCACTTCTTCACTTTCATTTATTCCCAGTCCTAGCCACTTAGTCTTCTTGACATTGATTTTTAAACCTATTCTTACATCCTGAAATCTTGAAACCTCGAAAAAATCATTCATTTTGTTAACATTTTCAAGTATGCTTAAATAATCAGTATAACTTAAAGGTTGGAGAGTTTACCTCCTCAAATGATTCTATCTCCCATTGCCTTTGCTGCGCTCAATAGGGCAAACTCCGTCAAACTGACCCATGTAAATGGAGATACAGCGCAACCCTGCTTAACTTCTCAGTCAATGCGAAACCCTCTGCTAACCTCATTTCATGCCCTAAACGCAGCAATATGGTTCTTGTACATAGCACTGATTACTTTAATGCATTTGTCTGATATTCCGTACAAGGATAGGACCTTTGCTAAAGCTCTTCTATAAGCTGAATTAAACGTTTGCTCATAATCGATAAAACTGAGGACTAAAGCTAAAGGGGTTGAGTGACTCAGTCACTACTCATTTATTAATCTGAGAATTAAGGCTTGGCCGATGAATCCTCTTCCCTTCCTAAAACCTCACTGTTCTTTTCTTAAGACATTATCTCCAACATCTGTACGTCAAAAAGATATCACCATACTAAGTAATTTGCTTTCTAGAGAAATCAAGCACGTGGGCACCAATAAGGGGGTGGGGGTTGCCCGCACCCCTGGCTGAATGATGCTGCCTTATTTTTATATTTTTGTTCTGAGATTTCTATTACATAGCATTAAAAGTGACAATTTGACGAGGTTTCCCCCCCCCCTGGAATTCAGCTTATGGGCGCCCATGATCAAGCAATTTCCTTCTATAATTACCACACTTCCTCTTGTCATTTTTCTTAGAGAGGGAGCAGGGAGCAACTCCGTATTAAAAGCTGCAGGATGGGGCAGGTGTTTCGTATTTTTGGAATAATAAATTGGGTCCAAGCAAAAATGTAGTAAGTGTTTTCAAAATTATTTGAGTAAGACTAGAAGAGCAAGAAGTCCAGAGACTGTGGTGTGAACTATGTTTACCCAAGAGTACAGTATTATATACGCAAAACGTTAGGAAGTTGAATATTCCAGCCAAATTTATAGGGATATGGATCCAGTTGAGAGGAAACTGTCTGCCAGTGGGGAGAAGCAACTTTTGGAAGTTTAGGGCAAGTACTAACCCAAATAAGAAAATATTTACATCCACTCTGTCAGGAGGAAGGTTTGGGCCATTTTACCCTGAGGATTCGTGAGCTGTCTCTAAATAGGGTTAATTGGCTGAAGAGAAATTTTTATGAGCTACTTTTTGGCATCCTTAAACCAATGATTCCGCAAACGATTGTTATTATGGGAAATTTTGTGCTTAAGATGATTGAGGCGAGGTGCAAACGTTGCAATTAGAAATACTTAGTTAACAAATTATTTTGTTATCGTTATGAGTTTTATTATATTATTATCCCCTTAAATCCTTAGCAATATAGTTTTTAAGGCTATTTTTGACACCTTTGTATTCCGCCCCCATCAACAATCGGTGATTTACTCTGACTCTTAAAGAAAAATAGATATAAATAGCCATTGTGAATATCGTTCATAGAAGTCTCAGCCAAACTTTTTTTTCCCACGTTTTTTCGTCCAAGATATTATTTATACACCATTCCTGTTTGTCTATGTCCACTCTATTAATAATTTTGCTCATCGAACAACTAATCTTTTTAGATCTGGAACGTATTTCTAGACATATTTCTAAAATTACCTGTTACTATTTCGATGGCTTAACAGCAATAATAGATTTGATCATTGGACTGGTATATCAAACAGTTCGTGGTAACGAAGTGTAAGTAAAGAGCGACACAGCATTAGATTTGATTATTGGAATGGTATATAATAGTATATATCCCTATTTGAGTTCGGTGCTTGATTTTATTAAATAAAAAAAAAAAAGTTTTTTTTTAACTGAAAGTAAGGAACGACGTTAAAACTTAAAACAAACAGAAATTATTCCGTTAATTAATATGATTAATATTAGTATGAAGGGGGCTGTCCCCTCCTCAACGCCTCGCTCTTTCCGCTAAAGTTTTTTTATTGTTTAAAAAAATAGAGTTTTGAGAAAGTCAAACTTTAGCGTAAAGAGCGAGAAGTTGAGGAGGGGACAGCCCCCTTCATATGCGGAATAATTTCTGTTCGTTTTAAGTTTTAACGTCGTTCCTTACTTTCGGTTAAAAAAACTTATTTTTTTATTTAATTTTTGAACGTTTTTGAATTAGTGCAGGTTTTGATTTTGGCTCACCGTACATGAATAATTAAAACAAAATTTGCATATTAATTGTACTTTTATTTGGTTAAATGGCTTTCTCGAAACTTGTTTAATTTTATTTACGAACGTTTTTATTAGTAATAAATATACGTAATTTACGAATTAACTTGCGTAACGAACTTCTATACTCATTTTTAATACGTATATTAGGAGGCTCGTCCCCTAGTCAATACCCTGCTCTTTCAGCTAAAGTTCGAATTTTTTTTTTCCAATTCTTTAAAAATGACCCCTTAATCACAATCAGTTGATCAGTTGAAAAACATGTTTTTTTTTATATTTAATTTCTGATCTTTTTCTTTAATAATGCTGGGAAATCCGGCGCCCCCTTCATAGCAATGTCCCTTCCCCCATGAAAACTTCATTCATGGAAAGATCCTCCCATATAGCCATTAAACAAATAAACACGCATCCGTGATCTTTCTTCTGGCAAAAAATGGAAAATTCCACATTTTTGTAGATAGGAACTTGAAACCTCTACAGTAGGGTTCTCTGATACGCTGAATATGATGGTGTGATTTTCATTAAGGTTCTATAACTTTTAGGGGGTCTTTCCCCCTTTTTTCGAAAATCAGCCAAATTTTCTCAGGCGCGTAACTTTTGATGGGTATGATTAAACTTGATGAAACTTATATATTTGAAATCACAATTAAAATTTGATTCTTTTGATGTATCTATTGGTATCAAAATTCCGATTTTTAGAGTTTCGGTTACCATTGAGCCGGGTCGCTCCTTACTTACAGTTCGTTACCACGAACTGTTTGATAAAGCGATGGAGATGAGTGTAAGTGTAAGTGTGCGTGAGTGTTTGTGTCAGTGTAAGACTTGCTTAGAATGACCTAAAATTGAGTATTTTCCCCTGACTGTTTTTAAAGCTCATTTTTATTGCTCTATTCTATTCCCCTCTTGTTTTAATGTTAACTATTCGTCAGTTGATTTGCAAGGGCCATGGAGCAGGATCAAAATATAATAAATTTGATTCGTTTTTATGTGGGGTTGGGCTTTATTTAAATGAAAAAGAAATGTTTTAACTGCAAGTTAGGAGCAACATTAAAACTTTAAACGAACAAAAATTATTCCGTATATAAGGGGTGTTGCCCTTTTCTCAATCCTCACTCTTTACACTAAAGCCTAACTTTTACTAAAATGTATTACGATTGTGTTACATTTGCCATAATTTACTTTCAAATTACTTGTCATTCAAGTTCAAAGACCTTTGGGTTTCAGGAGTCGTCCTTAAGGAATTGGGACAAAAAGTCAAACTTTAGCTGAAAGAGCGAAAGACAAGGAAGGGGCTGTCCCCCCATATATATCAAACAATTTCTTGTCGTTTTAAGTTTCAATCGGGCTCCTAACTTTTAGTTGAAAAACTTAATTTTTTTAATCTACTTTCTGACCGCTTTTTAAATCATGCAATGAAATTCCCCTCCTCTCTCCATGTAAAATTTCACCCTGGAAATATCACTCCCGCACCAAATTCTTTCCGTGGAAAATACCCACCGCAGAAAATCCCACCCTAAGAAAATTCGGTAAATTTCCAAATAACAAATACTATATGTAAACAATGGGCAAATTGCTTACTTACAACCCTTTCCTCAGGATTTTTGACTGGTCATATCATCACCAGAGGCAGAGCGATTGAACCTTTGAACTATGCCGAACCAAACGTTTATCTAAAAATTTAGACCGGATGTCTTTGGGGAAAAGGGGGTATGGCAAGGAGGTTAGTTGCCCTCAAATCTTTTTGATTGCTTAAGAAGGGTAATAGAACTTTTTAATTTTCGTTCGGACGAGCCTTTGGCTGATATTCTAGGACCAGTGGCTCAATACCATCAACCCTGGAAAAACATGCATCCGTTATCTTTCTCCTAGTGAAAAAAATCCACCTATTGTAGATAGGAACTTGAAACCTTTAAAGATGGGTTCTCTGATAGGTTAAACTTGATTACTCCTGGAAAAAACACAAATAAAAACGCATCCGCTATCTTTCTTCTAGAAAAAAAATCATTAAGATATCTCTATTTCTATTTAACTTACTTCTTTCTGCTGAGGCAACTAATATCCACAGCAGATGGCTTACCACAATCTTTTAGGAAGGCTATAATAAAAATACTTAAACAGAGACCTTACTTTAAATAGAGATACTGGGGATATTTCTTTAAATCTAATTTACATAAATTAATATTAAAAAACTCAAATAAAATTAATCCCCATTTTATATTAAGATCATCTGACCGCAATTTTAATGCAAAACAGGCCTGTAGGCAAGCTAGGTCAATCACTAAGCAGAGGATTTTTGCCCAATCTAAATGGTGAATGGTCTTTCATTTATTCTGTATCGGTTTTTTGTTTGTTTGATTCAGTTTTTCTTCTGTTCTGCTCGAGTTTAATTTTATTGTGACCACTGAAGACGGCTTGGAGGAGGTCCTTGCCAAAATATCGGTTTTTGTCCTTTTCGCTTCCTTTCTGTCCACTGGATGATATTACCTTCGTTTTCTTAGCTATTTAATTACACTGTTTTATACTTCTTGTTTGTCATACATCATTGGCACAAGTCACTCCCTGCTTGCAGCTCGTTACCACATACTGTTTGATTATAATACAATGTATAAATAAGGCTAAAAAGCCTTTCAAGCAGTTCGTGATAACGAACTGTAAGTAAGGAGCGACTCGGCTCAATAGTAACCGAAACCCTAAAAAACGGAATTTTGATACCAAGAGATAGAATAAAAGAAATAGATTTTTATACTGATTTTAAATATATAAGTTTCATCAAGTTTGGTCTTACCCATCAAACGTTACTAACCTGGGAAAATTTGCCTTATTTTTGAAAAAAAGGAAAAACACCCCCTAAAAGGATTCTGAAGAGACCAAAGATAAAAATTAAGCAAGCATTTATTATTATGTAAAGAAAAACGTAAAGAATATAATATAATCGTTTTTTCTCCACAAAATGTTTCAACTTTTTGAATCAAAAAAAAAAAAAAAAAAAAAAAAAAAAAAAAAATAGATAGGACTAAGATATCACTATAATTTATTTAATTCTAGAACATACTTTGAAGTGGCCATTACTGATGTTAAAGTGACTCGGTATTTATCAAGAGTAAAGATTCAAACAATCTTATTTTCTTTTGGTCAAAAGTTGAGACATTTTATACCTAGCACGTACTAAAGGAGAAGGAGGATTCTTCTGGACCCATTTCCCTCAGTATCTTTCATATTGAGGAGGGGGGCCAAAAAAATGAGTCTTGACTTTAGAAACCCCATTGTCCCAATTACTAGACATTTTAAGGCATCGTTTTCACGTCTTTGTATCTTCGTCGGACAACAGCAAAGAGCATGCGCGTTTGTTACCGATCAATATCACATGCACGTTAGACAAGTATAGAAGTCAGACAAGATAGAAATGGGGGATGAAAACTTACATTGACACTGGTATCCTTGCTTTCCGAAACCCCTAGAAGAAAAAAATAAGTAATAATATCAGATTATGGTTGTCAAAATCTGACAAAAACATGTACGTAATAAAAAATAAAGAGGAAAAACAACAAAAAGATTTAAAATATTTTAACAGATAAAAAAAATACAAAAAAGCAGAGGATTTATCTTTTAGTTGATACATGAAAAAACTTATTTGAATGAAGACTTGACCTTACAAGACTATCTAGCCTGAAAAACCAAATAAATTGCCAAAATCCAACACAAAATCCATAAGATAGCCAAAGGCAGACGAGATGGAAGAATTAAATTCCAGGTAAAACCTCTATTTTCATCAAATTACAAAATATCTTGGATGAAAATATCTTGGAGGTTGTCCCCAATATGGTGCAGATACACTATTTTGATAATCTGGCACCAAATCATGTCATTTCATTAACCTTGCTACTTAATCCTGAAATTTTATTTTTATAACCTATCTACCTCTATCTTCTCCCACAAATCATATTTCACTGTCCACTCGCCTACCCACTTTAACACTCCCTGAAAGTGTCAATTATGTATCCCAAGCCGTTCCCAAGACATTGCAAATACACCACTTTGATAACCTGGCAAAACATAGTGTTTTCAGATTTATATTGCTAGATTTCTTGGGGGGAGGCGGGGGGGGGATTTCTCTTTGTTTGATTTTTTCTTCGGCATTATGGTCCTCTTAGCCCAAGGACCCAATAATGTAAGTTCGGAGCAGATCAAGAGAAATCGTTTTTCAGCCTTATTTCACAACCCCATTTTCTAGGGGGGAGATCATTCCCCAAAATATTTTGTTAATTAGGTTCCTTTTTGCTTAAGGACTTGCTGAATGACTAAAAGGCTCTGAGGAGATCAAGAGAAATCGTTTTTCAGCCTTATTTCACAACCCCATTTTCTAGGGGGGGGAGATCATTCCCCAAAGTATTTTGTTAATTAGGTTCCTTTTTGCTTAAGGACTTGCTGAATGACTAAAAGGCTCTGAGGCTTAAACTGATTAGGGACAAAGAGTTTTTCAGCCCATTCCTGGGACCAATTCGACTCCTCTCTACAACAAAATATTCAATGCTCTCGACACAAAAAAGATCTATGAGAGCTTTGATCCAATACCACAACCCAACATCAAGCAAGGTCCTCTTTTCCATTATAAAATCTATGTTTAAAAATTGGTACTTTGTACCATTTATGGGCATTGCAAAAAAGGGCAACTGGGTGCCCTCCAATTGCTCCTATATTCTTCAAAATGGCATTAGGACTTCAATTACTAATTGAAAAAATCTTATCTGAAGTTATCAGAGCCACCTTTCCAATACAAATTGTCCATGGAAAGAAATATTACATCGAAGGCTTTTTGCTCTATACTTAGGCAGTGCCACTGGGCTGCCTTTGATCCATGACTCTTTTTTTCATCAAATCTGTTCTGTACTTTTCAACAATTTGGTCAAGTGAACAATACTAATTTGACGTATTTTTGTTTCATTCAATGTTCTGTTTCATTCATTCATTTTTGGCTATTTCCTATTGGTTTTTATGTTTCTGGCAGCGTTTCATCTGGCTAGCTTTTGTTGTTGATCGAAACAAATTTTGCCACATACCACTTGAAACCTATGGGAGAAACCTACGGACTCTTGGGAGTCCGTCAACTATGAAGTAAAACAACGCTGATGGTGAGCAAGAGGAGCAGTGCTTCCCCCAAAAAGAAGGGAGAGACGAAAAATAAAAAAGAGAGCAAATTTGCGCTTAGCTCCTTCAGTCCTTAGCTCCTTTACTCTTCTCAAGGTTTACAAACTACTAAGCATAAATTCGATGATTGCCTCTCTACCTATACAACTAAGAAGACGATTTCTATCTGTGTTGAATGTATACTGGTGTTTTGAGCAAGACTCTGAGAGGAAATCACAGGCCTCATAATAGAACTGCTAAGGTAGAGAGCGAGGTTCTTCCCCTACATTGCCTATTTTGAAAGGCTTCCCACAGGGCTCTGTGCTTCGACCACTTTTGTTTAACTTTTTCATTGCTGCATTGGACCTGCCATCTGCCACTTCCATAACTCAAGGCCTTCTTGATAAAGTAAAAAAATTGTGCTTGTCAAATTTTATGACTCTCAAAAGCCAAAAAAGTGCCATTGTTCACTTCAGGACCCCTTATCGTATGAGGGAAGTAAGGGAGCCGATCATCCTGACTTATGGGACTGATATTATACCGCAAGCTACTATTGTGAAATTTCTTGGTGTGTATCTTGACTGTTTTCTTTCCTTTAAACCCCACATAACTCATATCCACTCCCTTGTCCTCCGCCAATCTTCAATGTTCCACAGGGTTAACTCATTTCTTACCCCAGATGTTATGTTTTCTCTTTATTATGCTTTTATTTTTCCTTACGTTTCTTGTTGCTGTTCTGTCTGGGTTAGTACTAATGAATCTCTTCTCCGCTCACTTCAAAGAACCCAAAATAGGGCAGTGAAGGCTACTTTTCTTCTACCTCGGTTTTACCCTTCCTCTAATCTTTATAATGATTAAATAAAAAAAAACAAGTTTTTTAAACTGAAAGTAAGGAGCGACATTAAAACTTAAAACGAACAGAAATTATTCCGTATATGAAGGGGGCTGTCCCCTCCTCAATGCCTCGCTCTTTACGCTAAAGTTTTTTTTATTGTTTAGAAAAATAGAGTTGCGAGAAACAGTCAAACTTTATCGTAAAGAGCGAGGCATTAAGGAGGGAACAGCCCCCTTCATCTACGGAATAATTTCTGATCGTTTTAAGTTTTAATGTCGCTCCTTACTTTCAGTTTAAAAAACTTGTTTTTTTTTATTTAATTTTTGAACGTTTTTGAATTAATGCAGGTTTTGATTTTGGCTCACCGTACATGAATAATTAAAACAAATTTTGCATATTATATTTGGTTAAATTGCTTTCTCGAAACTTGTTTAATTTTATTTAAGAACTTTTTTATTAGTAATAAATATACGTAACTTAGAATTAACTTACGTAACGAACTCCTATATTCATAAAATTTTAACACGTATATTAAGGGGTTCGCCCTCTAGTTAATACCCTGCTATATAAACTGTAGTTCAAATTTTGTTTCCAGTTCTTTAAAAATTACCTCTTACTCACAATCAGTTGATCAGTTGAAAAACTTGTTTTTTTTTATTTAATTCCTGATCTTTTTCTTTAATAATGCTGGGAAATCCGGCGCCCCCTTCATAGCAATGTCCCTTCCCCCATGAAAACTTCCTTCGTGGAACGATCCTTCCATATAGCCCCCGACCCTCTCCGTCCCCCACCGACCAGCAAAAATCTCCTCTGAAAAAGTCTGTATACTTCCCAATAACCAATACTATATGTTAACATTGAGTAGCCTAAAGTTCATAACTTTCAGCCCTCCCCCTGGGGACTTTGGGGGATCAAGTCATTCTAAAAGACATTTTTATCATATTTTCGACCATGCTGAACAAAATGGCAATCTCAAAATTTTGGTCGGGTGACTTTGGGAAAAAAATGAGCGTGGGAGGGGGCCTAGTTGCCCTCCATTTTTTTTTGTCACTTAAAAAGGGCACTAGAACTTTTAATTTCCGTTCCAATGAGCCCTCCCACAATTTTCAAGGACCGCTGGGTCATTACGAACACTCCGGGGGAAAAAAAACAAAAAAAAAAAAAAACAAATAAACACGCATCCGTGATATTTATTATGGCAAAAAATGTAAAATTCCACATTTTTGTAGATAGGAGCTTGAAACCTCTACAGTAGGGTTCTCTGATACGCTGAATATGATGGTGTGATTTTCATTAAGGTTCTATATTTTTTAGGGGTCTTTCCCCCTTTTTTCGAAAATCAGCCAAATTTTCTCAGGCACGTAACTTTTGATGGGTAAGCTTAAACTTAATGAAACTTATATATTTGAAATCAGAATTAAAATCTGATTCTTTTGATGTATCTATTGGTATCAAAATCCCGTTTTTTAGAGTTTCGGTTACCATTGAGCCGGGTCGCTCCTTACTTACAGTTCGTTACCACGAACTGTTTGATACTGGAATAGCTCCGCTGGATCGTATTGTGGGTAAAAGTTACCTTTATTTAGCGCATTCTGCTTTTCTAGGTACACTTCCACCGTCTCTGCAGCATTTTTTCTTACTGTCAGGCTCAGGTAGGTGCTCTTCTTTTTACGTAGTTCTTCTCGCACATTCATTTTACCCAAACGATCACCTACAACAGCTAAGAGGTGTCCTGTTTTTCAATCAGCTTGACTATGGAACTCCATCCCTTCTGATGTTCCTTAATTTGTTTCTGTAAAGGCAGTTTCTCATTAAATGTTTCCATTTTAATTTTTTTTTCTATCCGAATTTACATGTCTTTCTTCTCTTCATTTAATGTGTTTTTCATATTTTAAAATATTTTGTTATTCTATCCTAATTTTTTTATCTCTTTTCTTAATTTGATTTTTTTTTCAGTTATATGTTGTGTTTCCTTCTAAATCCCTTATTTCATAAATGTCCTTGACTTGTTGAAGTGTTTTTTTTTTTTTTTTTTTTGTATGTGCTTGTATATGTATATGGTTTATTGCATGTGCTTTTTTATGTGCTTTATAAAAGTGTTTTATTTTGTTTTGTTGGCCCTTTACAAGCTAAGCTTCTTGGGCATGTAAAAACCTTACGTTTCGTAATTGTTTTCTTTTAGTATTAATAAATTGATTGATTGATTGAAGTGGGCACAATGTATTATTTATTATAATTATTTTCGTTTTTCATCAAGACTCTTCACATAGAAGGAGGTACCATAAAAGCTTCGGAAGAATCTCATTCGATTAGATGTTGAAGTTTCTAGTGCCCTTTTTAAGAGTCAAAAGTGATTGGAGGGCAGCCAGCCCCTCTTTTGAACACCGAAGGTCTTTTGTACAACGTAGGTCAAACATGCCCTGTTTCCTCATAACAATTACTATGTACAAGTAATGAGCAAATTACATTAATTACAACCCTTACTCTGAGGGCTGTGGGGGTTGACATCCCCAACATCCCAAAGCTCAGAGAATGTTGAGGGGAAAATTGAATGAAATCAAAACATGTTATGGGTGTACAGGATGTCAAAAAGGAGAAACCCAAGAATGACTGAGGGTATTAAGTTGGAACTATAAGGAAATTATGATGGGGATGATCAATTGACCAAGGGCATTTTCAGAGGGATGTTGGACCAACCAAAAGGCACTATGCGCATTGTTACTGTTATGACTGAAGCAATTACTACTTCTACTGAGGGTTAAGGATGTTTAGGTGAAACTTTCAGGAAACACTCTGTGCATACTGCAACTACCACTGCTACTGCTACTTCTGCTACTAGTACCAATGCTGCTACAACTACTAATACTATGGCTATAAGTAGAATGTTGAAACTTGCAGGGAATTGTTAGGGAAACGTTGAACTAAATAAAAGCATACTGTACATGCAGGTTATCAAAAGGGCATATCAGCAGTATCCTAGGAATGGTCTAGGGTATTAAGTTTAAACTTTCAGTATATGCTAAGGGGGATGTTGAACCAGGCAAAATGCAAAATGTGCATACTACTACAACTACTAACACTACTACTGCTACTCCAACAACTACTACAACTGCTACTACTATTACGACAGCTGTTACTGCAACTACTATTACAACGACTGCTATTAGTACTGCTGAAGCTAAGAATGTTACAGTGAAACTTTTAGGGAATGTTAAAGGGAATAGTGAATTAAATTGAAACACGCTTTGTAGATGCAGGCTATTGAAATGCCATAACAGCTACATCTCAGAAACAGTAGGAACAGCAGTATTTAGTTGAAGTTAATTAAGAAAAACAAGTTTTTTTTTAACTGAAAGTAAGGAGCGACATTAAAACTTAGAACGAACAGAAACTATTCCGTACATGAAAGGGGCTTTCCCTTCCTCAACGCCTCGCTCTTTACGCTAGAGTTTTTTATTGTTTTAAAAAATATTGTTGTGAGACAGAATCAAAATTCTGAATCGATACGATCACCCCTGGGAAAAAAAAAAACAAAACAAATAAACACGCATCCGTGATCTTTCTTCTGGCAAAAAATACAAAATTCCACGTTTTTGCAGATAGGAGCTTGAAACTCCTATTGTAGGATTCTCTGATGCGCTGAATCTGATGGTGTGTTTTTCATTAAAGTTCCATGACTTTTAGGGGTTGTTTCTCCTAAAAGTCAAAATAAGGCAAATTTTCTCAGGCGCGTGACTTTTGGTAGGTAAGATTAAACTTGATGCAACTTATATATTTGAAATCAGAATTAAAATCTGATTCTTTTGATGTATCTATTGGTATCAAAATTACGTTTTCTAGAGTTTCGGTTACTATTGAGCCAGGTCGCTCCTTACATACAGTTCGTTACCTCGAACTGTTTGACTATCAGTTTATGTTAAGGAGGATGTTGAACCAACCAAAAGGTATTATATGTACATTACCTCTACTACATCTACTGCTACTACTACTAATGCTGCTACTACGAATCAGACAATGTTGGCGGGTATGTTAAAATCAATTAAAACACGGTATATGTGTGCACACTGCCAAATAGCTATGTCAGCAGTATATGAAGAACAGATTGTAATATTAGATTGAAGCTTTCATAGCATGCAGAGAGGTAAATTAAGCCAATAAGAAAACACTATGTGCATACTACTACAACTAGGAGTAGTAGTGATACTATTGTTAGTACTAATCTAATATTACTACGGCTTACTGTTTTGATATGGAACTCTCAAGGTCTTTTGAGGGGGATGTTGGGCTAAATAAAAGAATAGGGTAAGTGCATCCAAGTTGTCCAAATAGCATAGATACAATTTTCTAGGAAGGGTATTAAGCTTTAATTTACGGGAAAACTTGATTATGTCTAAAGGTAGATTAAGCAATGTTATGTCCAGATTTTCAAAGGAACGTATTTTATCAAAAACTGCTGAAAAATTTTCAACATATAAATAGTAGGCCAGACTATGTATTCTTAAAGAAAAAACCGAAAAGATTTAGATATTCTATGCATATTTGTATATTATATATATGTATATTAAACCAGCGTTCTGTTTTTTTAAAAAATTTTCTGTTTTTAAAAAAAATTTGGCTATGATTATTTTGGTATTACGAGAAATAGGAATATTCAGCTCGAAATAAGGATTGTCAGATGCGTTGCTACATTATTCTCATTGAGAGGGCTAAAAGTGATTCACATCCGTGGAGTAAAGGGGCATTTGATATCCTTCAGAGAAAAGGAGTCATAGAACATTTGTTAAACAGACAAACATAAATATACTTTCAAGATGTGTGAAAACTTTCTTTTGGGATATTAATTTATAGTGAATACTGAACACCCAATAAAAAAAGTAAATTTTGTATGTGTCTGCCCTTAGTCTCCAATAGCACATTTTTCTTCAAGCGGTAGTGAAGAAAAGTAACTATTTAACATATACGCTACTTGGTTAAATGAAAAACATTACACGTTACATAATAAACAATAAATACACATTAAACAAACATAGAACTAAGTACTGGTGCTTGGCTTTTACTTAAATTAATCAAAAAACTTTTTGCACAAAATAAATTTTTCAAAAAAAAAAGAACTCCATTGAACCAAAAATGAACAAAAATAGAATCAAATAATCTACGAAACATACAGCTACCAGAAATCAGTATCAATAAATAAATGAAACCCAAAACAAACAGAAATGATTGTCAGCAATGAACTGCCACAGACGACAGTACTATAGCTTAAACAAGCTTTCAGGTGGGCGAAGGTGAACGTCGTATTTACTTGTTTTTTTTAGCCAGATTCACCACTTATGCTGCAGTACAAATACCCCCTCCACTTCACATAACCCCCATGCCCAGCACAGGATGCTCAATCTCATAGTTGAACTAAATGTCTTTCTAAAATTCCGAGTATCGCGCTATTCATTTGCAAGTAGTTTTGAATGGATTTTGACACTGTAAAACTTAATTTTTTGTGCTAAACTTTTAATATGACAAGTCACACAAGTAGAAACAGGACAAGTCAAAGTATTCTTACAGATTGTGTAACACTATGCTGTGAAACATGCCCTACATTTAAATTGTGATTGTATTTTTAATTTGAAAGTTTTCAAAAAATAAAATTAAAATTATTACCTTACCTGTTAGGCATTGTTTGACAAAGGAAACCCAGAAAATCTTAACAATTCTTGGCATCATTGGGGCAGAATCCTTACTTTATTAAAAATTGCCAAGAAAGCCAATTGGAAGGGACAAATTTACTCCTTGAGTTTGAAAATTACCTTCCCCTTTATAACCTTGCTTATAAAAAAATGAAAGCTATGAAAATTGAACAAAAGTTTTTCTTGTATAAATCAGGGTATGAGTTGTATAGATTTCCAGAGGTTACACAGAATATCGATTTTATGGCTAAGGTTCCTTTCATAAGTGAAGCTCGGTCTCGTATAGTCCAGTAAATCTACGGAAAAAATCGACGATCTGGGACAAAATTGCAATACAAATGATTTTTACACCATTTTGTAGAAAACAAAATTCCGTAAAACACACCTAAAGTCCCAAGAATCCCCTTGGTGGAGCAAGGTGAAAAGCAGGGGGAAAGGGGAAAATTCAGGGGAAAACTCGAAAATATACGACCAGTAGTTTTTGATGCTGAGAATGGCATTCTTGATGTTCTTGGGTCCAAGAAGATCGAATATGCGTTTTTCTATTGCTGTGTAATAAGTTGTTCCCCCTTTCCCCACTTACAGGGGGAAAAGAGAGGGGAAATAAAGGTCCTGTACAGCAGTCTTCAATACTAGTTTTTTGGGGCTTACTAGTGCACTAAAAATGAATGTGCTACTTTGATTGCTCTGTCATTAGCCTTTCCCCCCGTTTTCCAGTTACAAGGGAAAAAGGGGGGAAATCAAGATATCCTCTAAAGAGAAAAGATAGTCAGACGGCTCTACAGAATTTGGAGAGGAGACAAAGGTCTATCAACTCAGTTTTAAAACCTTCTAAAACCGTTTTGACGAGAGTTTAATATCCTTTTCCCTGGTGCTTCTCTTTTCCTGCTTGCTGGAGATTCACTACCTACTGGTAGGTTAAATCGGCGAAGCAATAATGCAGGTTTGCCGTCCCCAATCTTTGCTCACTCCTTTACAAGTATACCTTGTAGTCCAGCTACACCAGCAATTTGGGTCACGTTTTCTCATCGGCCAGATGAATAGGCTAGGTTTTTCTACTTCTTACTCTGAAGTGCTTCGATTCGAGCGTTCAGCCGCAGTAAGTCATGATAATGAATTTCCCGGGATGACTTCTAAAAACTTCATACAGTTCATTGGCGACAATGTCGACCCCGACATTGGCGCTATCGACGGAAAAGGTACTTTCCATAGGATGGGCATGCTAGCTGCTGCCACACCAAGGGTACCCAAATTTCCAATCATAATTCAAAGAGCAGTTGTAAACCTTGAAGTAGTCTAGCAGGTTGGACAAGTGCCTTTCTACTTCTACAACAGAAGCCAACAGGAGAACAGTCTTGTGTAAAAACTCATCGCGACCATTACCTTCGACGACAAGATCGATGGCATTGACCTACTATGGCATACAAGCTGGATACATGACACAAAACGGGTCGAATGAAGTGGATTTATGCAAGTAATTCACCCTAAGTCACACAAAGACGCTTCGTCGATTGTTTTTCTGCCTTTTATTGACTATAATCCCTCCGATCTTTCTTGTGTATACACGACCTTAAATTTTATCTCTGAAAAAGCACGCCAGCACGGAATGGTACCAGTTTTTACTTTTGACCAGCCTTTGCATATGAAAGCGGTGAACATCATCAATGCTGAGCCTGCTGATAGTCCTCTCAAGGTAGAAGTTCCAATGATTGATGGTCTCCATTGCAGTTCGAGCTTTCTTGGAGAAATCGAGCACTTGAAAATGGAAATAGAAATAAAAGAAGTGCTCGAATGGCTATATACCGGTAACATTATTAAGCATGTCCTTAGGAGCAAGGCTGTTTCAAGAGCCATGATACGGCACAAGCTTGTAGATTTAACATTGCAGATCACTCTCATTTGAAAATCGTATGGTTTCGATTGCACAGATGACTTATGTGCGAGTCATCAAGACATTGCAGAAGCTTTGGCAATATGTATGGGTCTAATGAATGAGGAAGTAACCATTGAAGACGCATCCAACGCAGACGTAGTGCGTCAAATCCAAACACGAATGATGGAGTTTCTAGACACGCTGGAGAACAACAGGACTGCAAAATATGGCTTCAGTATTAAGAAATTTTCGGAGTGCTTAAGAAGGCCATCAGGGCAGAACGGACCGGAAACAGGGTGCAGTATCTTCAAGCACTCTCTGAGATGCTCCCTTACTTTGCAGCTGCAGGCCACAACCTGTATACGAAATCGGTGAGAATATTTCTTCAGCAAATGGAAGAGCTGAAAGAAAGTAACCAGAAAACGTATAAAGACATCGCGGATGGGATGTTTGTCATTCGAAGAAGCGATAGGCTTAGGGCTGGGCTCTCTTTCGACTTAGTTATTGAGCAAATATTGATGAGGTTACTGAAAACAAGCATGGGACTCACGAGAGGAAATGGAATGAGTGAGACGCAAAGGTTGATCTGGACAATGTCAATGCCAGTGCGAGCTGAAATTAATGAGCTTATGCAGTCTCTCACCGGTGTTGAATACGTGCCATGTGACCAGCACGTTTCCGCAAGACCAGCTCGGATAAAAAGGACGTAAAGGCTTTAGTAGCTCTTTTTGCGCAGTTCTGTCCATACGACAACTGCATTCAATTGCGCAATATATCGAATGGTATGACAGCTTTAAGGGATGTCAACACGGATGCAGCAAAGGCGATAGCAGAAGAAATTCTGAAGTCAATGGACGACACCGATGCCGATTACTGCACCTTAAAACACAAAAGCACAGCGATTACGATGGTCTATTAAGGCAACATTTCTGAAGCTGACAATGAAGACATACAAATTGACGCAAGTCTTCTGTTCCAATGTCTTGTAGCAGCGGCAACTAGAGCCGGAGGGGATATGGAAGAAACTCTCAGATTCGAGCTTTCAAGCTACCCTGCTGCCCTTTTCGAATCCTCAAGCCTGCCGCGACAGCTAGATAAAACGAAGCTAGTGAGAGCTATTTGGAAATTAGCAAAGGCAGAACCTGCGAACGTCCTATCAAAAGAGTCGGAAAAATACGTGATTGATGGCGGACGGCTGCTCCAGCATATTCCATGGAAAACAGGAAACTCTTTCAAACAGATTTGAAAGTTACGTTTCATTCATGACACAGAAGTATTCACACACTTCCATCGTCTTTGATGGTTACACTTCAGGTCTGTGTACCAAAGATGTCACCTAGGTTAGACAAACAAAAGGTATCCTGTGTCTGACCGTCAATTTCACACTGAGTATGAAGCTGCAAAGGAAGAAGGAGGACTTTTTGCGGAATCCCAAACATAAGCAAAGTATTATTCTATCTTTTGGTAAGAATGTTGTCCAAACCGGCCTCACTTTCCTTCATGCAGAGAGAGATGCGGGCGTTCTGATTGCATTTACAGGTATTAATGCGGCCAAGGAAACGGTAACCGCAGTAGTCGAGAACGACACTGATTTATTGATCCTACTCCTCCCTCACGTGCCTCCAGATGCCAGGGATCTCTACTTCTAAACCAGTATCAAGTCAAGAGCAGCGCTGTCAACTAAATAGTGGCACATTAACTTTATAAAAAGATCGCTGGGACAGGTTTCTTGTTGGCCGCGCTTTTCTTGGTTGCAACACGACGTCCCGTTTGTTTGGAATAGGAAAGCAGGCTGTCCTGCCATTCCTGAAAAGCCATGAAGAATTTAGGAATAACTGTGAAGTATTCCTTAATCCACGCTCTACGAAGGAAGAAGTCCGGCAAGACGGTGAAAATATTTTGCCGTGTTTCTACAAGGCTTAGAAAGGGGAGGGTCTCAGCAAAGCTAGGTACAGGGTTTTCTCTAGAAAAACTGAACACCTCAAAGACATCTACTTTTATGAAACCAGAGAGACTTCCACCTACTCTATCGACTGTGCAATTTCATTCTTATAGAGTCTTTTATCAGGCAGTGGAATGGCGTAATACGGCGTCAGAACTCGACCCGAAAGATTTGGGTTGGCGATTATGTGACGGAAGCCTCACTCCAATCATGATAGATATCGGGCCTACTCTGCCTCGTACGCTAAAGGTGGTTCGTTGCAGTTGCACGCGTTCCAACTTTGATAGTTCACGCTGTAGTTGCCAAAAAAATGAATTGCCTTGGACACTTGCTTGCAAAGACTGCCAAGGGATTGCGTGTTCCAAGAAAGATATTTTTGTTGATAACAATGAAGAAGACTATGTTTAGTACAAATCCTTGATCTTATCCTTTTTAGTTCAATAAAACCGTAATTATCTTTTGCTGTGATTACCGAAGTTACCTGATTTGTTTCCTTTTTTACATTGAATTTTGTCTTATATTTCTATTATATAGTCGAAGTAAATCTGCCCACGTACTCCGAAGGCCCGATGCATTGTCTCCCCTACGGTGAAAACACTGCTGAAAAGCAAGATACAAATCTAATACCATGTTTTTTGAAATCATCGAGTCAAAAAACATTCGGGACAACATTTTGACCAGCCATATAGTACAACTCTCAAGGATACTGTTTTCCCCCTTCCCCTCCCCCACTAAAGGGGGAAATCAAACCGGGTCCAGTGATAAAACAACATAACCTCCTTTTTTCGAGTTCTCCGTGCAGAACAAGAGCAGACGTTAAATTCGAGCGCACAATAAATATGCCCCTGAATTTTTCTAATTTTCCCCCTTTCCCCCTGTTTTTTAACCTATTCCACCAAAGGGGTTTTTGGGGACTTTTGATATGTTGTACAGAATTTTTTCTCTACAAAAAGGTGTAAAAATCATTTATATTACAATTTTGTCCCAGAGTTTCGTAGATTTACTGAACTACTAGTGTTGCATGATATAACTGATAACAATAGAAAAAGTTCTAAACTCCTAAGCACACAAAACTTCTGAATTGTGAGAAAAATATACATATTTTGTTTAAATTCACCTTATTCTATTCTCAGCAGACATTTCGTACAACATGCTGATGCAGAGATAAATGTCCCACAAGTAGCGCTGACGTTGTGTGAATTGCGACTAATAACAGTCATAATTCTTAATAAATTCATGTCGTTTTTTTTGGAGCTTCTTAAACGAAATATTTAGAAAAGTGAAAATAGCAAGAAGTCAGCATGGTACTATACATAGACGCAGTTCTACATTTATATGATACTATGTGAATTTGAAACGCAAGGAATGGAACGTTATCATAGCTTATTAGTCATTTCAATTACAAATACGAGAATTTGGAGCCATATTGGATTTTCAACTAAATACAGGAAATAGACATTAAAAAAATTAATTGGTTCCTGAAGCAGATCTCCCTCTACCAAATTCCATGACCAAACTACAACTGATTTGGCCTATCTAGTACAAATATCACCATAACAAGCACTAAGTCTTATTTTCTTTTCAATGATTTCTTTTTCATTCAGGAAATTATATTTTCTGTATATTTTCTCTCTAATATATTCTCTATATCTCTTTAATGATCCCATTTCCGTCCTATTTGCACTTGTAGGGCGGAGTTCATTTCCACTTCCAAAGTTTTAAAACAAGAAAATCTAACCTTGAACTGGAAGATTTTAGGAAAAAAAGCACCTTAAATATCAGGGAAACAAATTTGACCTGTTTAAATGTGAAATCATAGAACATTTTTTTCAATTTCTCCATTAACTAGGCTCACTTATTTACTTGATTGTAAGGTTTCAAAGTCAATATATTTGGAAAAACATTAATATAGAACATATTATGAAGTGCAGTAGACTCCTATTTTTTGCATTTTCCTTATATTGAAAACGAGTATAGATTAATTAAAAACGAGCAACAGTTTCAAGGCTACTTACTAAATTTTATTTTATTTTCCAAATTATTGGAGGGAGGGTAACTGACCCTGCTCCCCCCTCCGAAAAACACCACCGAGGATTGTATTAAGTATGATTTTAAGGGTGTCATCCGCATAAATTTAGACTTTGATTAGAATGATCCCTTTTTAATATCCCATCATTCCTGATTTATCAAGATGATTATTAGCCCCTTTCTTAATTAAGCCTTAAAAAAAACTTTTTTCAGCAGAAGATAAGGAGCAATATTTAAACTTAAAACGAACAGAAATTATTACATATATAAGGGGCCTCTTCCTCAACCCTCACTCTTTACGTTAAAGTCTTAATTTAAAAAAACACTTCTCATCAGGTTCAACGGCCCTTGTGTTTCGAACTTTATTCGAAATTTGAAAGTTATTTTGAAGAGTGAGGGATGCGGAAGAAGCCCCCCTTATATATGAAAAATTTCTGTTCGTTTCAAGTTTTAATGCTGTTCCTTCCTTTCAGTTGAAAAAACATGTTTGTTTGTTTTATTTAATTTCTGGCCATTTTCAAATTCCCCTGAAAAAGTTACCAATGTAAAATCCCCTGCCACGAAAAATTCTCTGCCGAAAAATTTCCGTACATTTCCCAATAACAAACACTATATAAAAACAACGAGGTACTTGCTTAACTTGTGGTCCTTCTCCCAGGAGCTGTGAGGGGTCATATTATCCCCAGAAGCATAGTTATTAGACTTTTAAACTATACTGAACCAAATGTCTATCTAAAAATTGATCGAATTTGGGGATTTGGGTAAAAAATGGGTTTGGTAGGAGGGTTGGCTGCCCTCATAGCTTCTCAGTCCCTTAGAAAAGGATCTAGAACTTTTAGTTTTTGTTCGTATAAGCCCCATCCCTTTATTCTAGAACAATTGGTTTGGTAAGGTCATCCAGGAGAAAAAACACGCATCTTTGATTCTTCTTCTCGCAAAAAATAGAAATTCCGCATTTTTGTATATAAGAACTGAAACCTCTAAAGTAAGTTTGTCGAATATACCGAATCAGATGGTGTAATTTTCATTAAAATCACTTGATATTTTGGGGATTTTTCCCCCCTTTAAAAAAAAAGCTAATTTTCTCAGACTTACAGCTTTTCATGGGTAATATAAAACTTAATGAATTCTATATATTTGCAATCAGTATGGGAAGGATGTCGTAAGTACTTATAACGGTCACTCAAATGTCACTTGGAGGTTTTCCCCTAGTGATATATGCTCCACTAGTTTTAACCGCTTGCCACCACTCTGTAAACCTCTGCTGTCACCACTCTGTAAACCTTTGCTGTCACCACTCTGTAAACCTCTGCTGTCACTACTCTGTAAACCTCTATTTAGTTCTTTCTATATGCCCTTTTATATTGGCAGATGTAATGGTTTACGTAAATTCCAAAGATAGACGATAAACGTTGGCACATGGTGAGAATACATTTGAATGGTGAGAATTACTTTATTGAATAACGTGAGAATACACATAGAGAAAATAAGGTAGCACAAGAACAACTAGCTGCGACGAAGGCGAGCGATGGACTGCCTTTAGAAATGAGCCAAGAATTTAACTGTCCTGGAACGGAAGTTCCAGCTATTGGTTGTTCAACCATGCCTGGAAACGGACTCCGTCCCACGACTAGTTTTAGTCCCAAAAGCCCCCCCTGGACTGTTCTCGTTGACATCTACATGGCCAAATCTCCAAGAAACGAGACACCAGAAACAGCCTTCTCGAATTTATGTTCCAAATACTTTACACTAGTAGGTGCACCAAAGAAATTGGATTTTTCTGCTGACTTCAAATATATAAGTTCCATCAAGTTTAGTCTTGCTCATCAAAAGTTACGAGCCTGAAAAAATTTGCCTTATTTTCAAAAAAGGGGGAAACATCCCCTAAAAGTGGTAGAATCTTAATGAAAATCAAACGATCATATTCAGCATATCAGAAAACCCTAGTAGAGGTTTCAAGCTCCTATCTGCAAAAGTGTGGAATTTCGTAGTTACGTAGGAGGATTTTTCCATGGAGGGTGTTTTTATGGGGGAAGGAAAATTTATATGAAGGGGGCACCGGATTTCCCAGTATTATTTAAAAAAAGATCAGAGATTAAATAAAAAAAACAAATTTTTTTAACTGAAAGTAAAGAGCAACAATAAAAAACTTAAAACGACCAGAAATTGTTACGTATATGAAGGGGTTCACCCCCTAGTCAATACCTCGCTCTTTAAATAAAAGTTCAAATAGGGATAAAATCCTTTTAATAGACAGTGATGATGATAACAGTGATAGAAATTCACAAAAAATACCAGATATTTCGGTCACATATACAGTGACCGTCATCAGTAGTAGAACTGATGACGGTCACGGTATATGTGACCGAAATATCTGGTATTTTTTGTGAGTTTCTATCACTGTTATCATCATCACTGTCTATTTAAAGGATTTTATCCCTATTTGAAATTTTATTTATCGTCATGGAAAGGCAGTGTGGTCTCCGAAATTATCTACCTCGCTCTTTACGCTAAAGTTGTTTTTAGTACTTTCGAAAGAGCTATCTATTCTAATTAAACTTCCTTTGTGATTCAGCTGTCATTCTTAAAGAATTGGAACAGAATTCTTAGAGAGGAGGTAATGACTAGGGGGCGAAACCCCTCATATACGAAATAATTTCTGTTCGTTTTAAGTTTTAATGTTGCTCCTTACTTTCTATTCAAAAAAACTTGTTTTTTATATTTAATTTTATATAGGAAAAACGAAAACTTTGGATTCATTTTGCTTACACTTACTGCCAACTTCACCTTCTACTTTATTTAAAAAAAAATAAAATAAAATTATAAAATGATGTTAAATGTTATATTATTTATATGAAATTTTGTGCCCCTAGTATTTCTGTGCCCTAGCAAGTGCCCCTTCTCCCCTTTGAGACAGCCTCTGATTATTACTCACCATAGAAATTCCTTACAAAAGGGGCAAAGAGTTGGGGAACGAAAGAACTTGGCAACAAATTTGTGTCCTTTGACCTCGTGGACTTTTTGATGTTTAATTGCTCCTCTTCTTCTGGCAATTCCGTTTGTGATACTCCATAAATAGGAGTATCACAATTCCGTTTGTGATACTCCATAAATTAAATGTTATATTATTTATATGAAATTTTGTGCCCCTAGTATTTCTGTGCCCTGGCAAGTGCCCCTTCTCCCCTTTGAGACAGCCTCTGATTATTACTCACCATAGAAATTCCTTACAAAAGGGGCAAAGAGTTGGGGAACGAAAAAACTTGGCAACAAATTTGTGTCCTTTGACCTCGTGGACTTTTTGATGTTTAATTGCTCCTCTTCTTCTGGCAATTCCGTTTGTGAACATTGCTCCGTCAAAATCATCTGCAAGAAAGCAAAAGAAATACGATAATAAGAACGTTTACATAACGTCAGTTGGATTTTTTTTACTTCAATCCTGTTATGGAGGGCGGATGACAAGCCCCTTTAAAATAAAGTTTTAGGTTTGCTTCATTGTACATCATTTTAGAATGCCTCACCTAAGAAAAAAACGGATGAAGGAAAAACAGCATAAATAAGTCAAAAACTTACTAGGCTAGTTTTTCTCCGGTAAGTCGACGAGTCTGATGAATTTGATTGATAGTGTTTGGTATAAAATTAGTTTGCAATTATTATTTTTGAATTTTTCTCATACTATTATTAAGTGAAATACCACCTGCGAACAAATTACATATGCTCATAGCAACACTGGGTGTGCACAACAAATAGCACAAATACAAAATTCAAAATACTCGAAGTTCAAGTTCGACAATGAAAATCCAACACTGAAACATATAAACCAAACCACGGCAGACCTTCAGCAATTTTATAGATATTTTATCTAATATTTTACCTATAATATGGTTATACTACAATATATTTTTAACATGTTCTGATAAAATATCATTTTTTTCCAGTATCAGCTCCATTCCCTGAAAAAAAAAATCATGCGTATATGCTTGTTCCTTTATTCCTCGCCCTATTTGCACGCTTCACTACTTTTGACAATCATATTACAAATTTTCTGATGCAAAAATTAGAAACGTGTTACAGGTTCCACAATTCTTAGAATTATTCTAATACTTTCCTTTTCCTTTATTTTTCTCACAAACTACCCATTTATTCACCAGCGGATCTAGGGCAAAATCTTTGGGGGGCCCAATATGACAAGGGTGCCAATAATTGACCAAATTGATAAGTTTATTTAAAAAAGATCAAAAAACACAAAATAAAAAGAAATGATTGAGGGCGTCAGAAAAATATTTGTGGGGGGTACCCCATCCCACTGGATCCGTCCCTGATTCCTTTGTCAAGGTCAAAATTTATACAGATTTTTTTTAAAAACAGATTTTGAGAATTATTTTTTTGGCAGGACTCTCAATCTAATTCTCTTTTTTAATAGTGCTCACTAGCTTGGTGCCAAAACTAAATGGAATTAGGACTAATTAACACCCTGAATTTATATTTATGTGGAAACAGTTTTGTGAGTCAAGATGTTATCTAAAAAAAATGGGTGAAAGACAGCTCATTTATAGCCAATAAAAATTCGTCAAATTCCAAAGCTTGAAAACGAAACCATTTACATTTCACGGATGTGCGTAGAATGGCAATACAAAATTCGTAGGAATGCAATTCCAAAAATGTTTTCTTACTTGTGAAATTGAGAGGCAGATCGCATATGCAATTGTCACCAGATTCTTTTTTCAATTTTTCATTTAAAAAGTCTTCCTTTAATATTGAATTACGTTCGGCAATTTAACAACTATTTCATTCCTTCTTTCTCACATATTTCTTTTAATTATACACTGTGTCTGGGTAAGATATTCAAAGTACCAATAATTACATAAGCTAGTTAAGGGTGTCGAATTTGTCTACCTTTTCAGCATTTGTTACGCGTTTAGGCGTTTGGAAGTTAGTCTTCTGGCATGTGAACATAGCGTTTATAAATAATAAGACAAAGCAATTTTTTTAGCTTTGAAATTATTAGTAAAGTGCATGTGCGGTAGTCACTTGTTGATAGACCTAGAATCAGCCTGTTTTAATGTAAATGACATAAGAACTAATTTATGGGTAATATTTTTTGAGGGAAAGTAAAATAACCTTAGCTTATAATTTCTAAATTTTTCGAAATAGCAACACAGACTGCGTTGAGTTTTATGTTTTGAGGCAAAATAGCAAAGCCTTTGCTCATATATAAAACTAACAGCCTTGATTTAGTGACAGAAAATAATGAATAAAGTTGGTTTAAGGGTATGGTGTATTTTGGTATGCTCTCTGTGGAAGGTGCGTCATTTTTTTTCTTTTTTTTTTTATTGAATTTTTTTCTTGAAACACATCCTTCTTAAGGTTTTTAAGGGTTGGTAACTATAGAATTAAATCTATGACGAAGAAAGAAACTAGAAGTTTTTATCCTGCAACATTTTCCTCGGCAAAACTGACCAGAGGCTGTTGCAACACTTTCCTTACCCAAGCAGCCAAAATCTAGTTTTGTTAGGCGAACAAAAAAGAAATTGAAACTGACACATTTAGTGAGATAAACAATGACACTTTGTCCCATGATAGAAAAATGTTGGTATCACTTTTTGCAACGGGAAAAAAAAAGAAAACGTTGACATTTTGTCTGATGACAAAAAGTTAAACACCTTAATCAATGACAGAAAAAATGTAATGAAATTTTATCTAGCGAAAAAAAGAAGAAAACAAGGAAATATTGAAACATTTTGCAATAATGGTAAGTAATTAGAAAGTTATCGGATTAACGACACTTCTTGCCTACTAAGGTCTCTGCGTTGGCTGTGCAGTGTGCTGCTACATTGATGTTTGATCTCTGGGGTTCAGTATTGCCAAACGGTACTGGTGCGTTTAACTTACACTTTTATATACTAATTGAATAAAAAAAAAGTTTTTTTTAACCGAAAGTAAGGAGTGACATTAAAACTTAAAACGAACAGAAATTATTCCGTATATGAAAGGGGCTGTCCCCTCCTCAACGCCTCGGTCTTTACGCTAAAATTTTTTATTGTTTTAAAAAATAAAGTTTTGTGACAGAGTCAAACTTTAGCGTAAAGAGCAAGGCGTTGAGGAGGGGACAGCCCCTTTCATATACGGAATAATTTCTGTTCGTTTTAAGTTTTAATGTCGCTCCTTACTTTCAGTTAAAAAAACTTGTTTTTTTATTATTTAATTTCTGAACGTTTTGAATTAATGCAGCTTTGATCTTGGCTCACCGTACATAGGTAATTCGACCTAAATTTGCATATTAATTTTATTGTAAAAAAATAATTCACAAAATCTGTTTAAAAAAAAAATCTGATTACATTTTGACCTTGACAAAGGATTCAAGGGCGGATCCCGTGGGATGGGATGCCCCCAACAAATATTGTTCTGACGCCCTTACTTAGTTCTTTTTATTTTGTGTTTTTTGCTCTTTTCTTCAAATAACCTTATCAGTTTGGTCAATTCTCGAAATATTTCTCGAAATTTTGTAATGACGTAACTTACGAATTAACTTACGTAACGAACTTCTATATTTGTATGTTTTTATTACGTATATTAGGGAGTTTACCCCTGGTCAATACCTCGCTCTTTACGCTAAAGTTGAATTTTCTACGAATCAAAAACTCCTGAATCACAAAGGCCGGTTAATTAGAATAGATAGCTCTTTTGAAAGTACTAAAAAAACTTCAGCGTAAAGGGCGAGGTATTGACTAGGGGGTGAACCCCTTCATATGTGTAATTTTTTCTCTTTGTTTTAAGTTTTAATCTTGCTCCTTACTTTCAGTTGAAAAAACTTGTTTTTTATTTAATTTCTGATCGTTTTTTAAATAATGCTGGGAAATCCGGCGCCCCATTCATAAAAAATATCTCTTCCCCCACTGAGACATCCTCCATGGAAAGATCCTCCCCCGTAACCCCCTACTCCACCCCCCCCCCCGCGCCCCTCACCACAAAAAAATTCCCCCTGAAACGTCTGTATACTCCCTATTTACCAATACTATATGTAAACAATAGGCAAAGTTCATAACTTGTAGCCCTTCCCCCAGGAACTGTGGGGGATGAAGTCATCCTCAGGGACATACTTATTATTTGTCCACCAATATTGAACAAAATGGCTATCCCAAAATTTTAATTGGGTGATTTCGGGAAAAATATGGGCGTGGGAGGGGGCCAAGTTGCCCTCCAATTTTTTGGTCACTTAAAAAGGGCACTAGAACTTTTAATTTCCGTTCAGATGAACCCTCGCATGATATTCTAGGACTAATGGATCGATACTATCACCCCTGAGGGAAAATAAATAAATAAAAAATAAAAAAAAATGAACACGCATCCGTGATCTTTCTTCTGGCGAAAAAAAAACAACAAAATTCCACATTTTTGCAGATAGGAGCTTGAAACTTCTACAGTAAAGATCTCTAATACACTGAATCTGATGCTGTGATTTTCATTAAATTTCTATAACTTTTAGGGGTTGTTTCCCCCTTTTTTCGGAAATAAGGCAAATTTTCTCAGGCGCGTAACTTTTGATGGGTAAGACCAAACTTATATATTGGAAATTAGCATAAAAATCTGATTATATTGATGTATCTATTGGTGTCAAAATTACGGTTTTAGAGTTTTGGTTACTATTGAGCCGGGTCGCTCCTTACTTACAGTTCGTTACCACGAACTGTTTGATGAGAGACGAAACCCGCCAGACTGGTTATTTTCAAGAGACTGCTATTGAGAAATGGAATGCAAAGAGTAGTTTTCATCGCGTTTACGATATTTAAACTGTTGTTTTTTGGGGTTTGGGGGGGAGGTGGAAGGTACGTAGGTTAGGTTACGTATTTAATATATGGTATGTTTTACCCCCCCCCCCTAATGTGGAAATATATAAAAAAAGAGAGAAAAATCTCAGTGAAAAAAAAAAACCACAAACGAGACTGCGGCCAGTGGAGAGAACAGAAACGACAAATGCAAAACAACGCAGATATTTCGCCTGTATCTAAACAAGGCGTCTTCAGCACGAAAGAAACAGAACAGGAACAAGATAAAAAAAAAGAAGCTAAAACGAAAAAACCAATAAAACCACCACCAAAAAGAATATATATATATATATATATATATATATATATATATATATATATATATATATATATATATATATATATATATATATATATATATATATATATATATATACAATTGGCAAAAACTGATCCAAGTAGGGAAGAGATGCTATTATAGAGTTACTTCAGTGAGAACACCTGAGTAACCGAGGAAAAATAAAAAAAAATGGAAATTACTTTAACTATTCTGTTGCGAAATAATCCTTTTATTGGCTATTATTGAAGCAAATCGTTTTGGTCTAGCAGGTAAAACAGTTCCCCTGGTGATTATTTATAATATTAATTCCCTTATTGACTGTTGATTCACTCTTTAGAAGATTATTATAAATTGGGTCAATATTTAAACTACCTGTGTCCCTATTTATCGAAAGGTTAGCAAACATGTGTTTTTTATTTCATTCTCTCACCCATTGCGTACACCCCTTATCATTTGAAATAGCTAAGGCCTCATCAAATTTTACAAAGTGATCTGGTTGAAACCAAATATGCTCAGCTAAAGCTGAAACAAAAGTTTCCGGAGGCTTGCTTAATTATAGGGTTTATTTCTATTGAATACCGGTGTTCAATAGACCTTTCAACAAATTGTTGGTGAGTCCTATCAATATAGAACTTCCCACAAGAACACAGAATTTTATCCACCCCACTAACTAAATTTCTCTGGGTTAAATCCTTACCAGAACTAAAGAAACTAGTTATTGACCTTAACGATTGAACACATGTATCAATGCTAAATTTTTACGAAATCTGTGAAAGTTTTTCACTCAAACCAGCTACAAATGGTAAAAAAATGAAACTTTTGATATATGTAAATTTAAATACTGAGAAACTCCAATAACCCCAATGTAATCGTTAGCAAGTCTGTTTTCAACTATTTTGTCAATGAACTTAATTGAGTAATTATTACAGAACAAGCTATCCCTGAAGTATAACAATTCCGAATCCAGAAATTCCTGGGAACAAATTCTAAAGGCTCTATCCACTAGTGAAAATACAACCCCCCGTTTCACCGAAATAGGGTGGCAAGAATGAAAATTCAAATACCTATCATTGTGCTTTCGATGTAACACCTTTAAATTAGGGGTTGTTTTCTTAGACCACACTGCCGTTCTAAGACGAACAAATAAACATACAAATGAGGACAAATCCATTTATTTAGACAGCGAAAAAAAACAGGTACAAAAGTCCGGATATTTTGGTCACATATAAATCGACCGTCTTCAGCAGAAATACTAAAATAATAAAATTGAAACTAGCATATTTATATGTAACAAAATAAATAACTTTTCGGATTCATTCACAAAATAATAAACTTCCGGATTATTCACTGGATTACTTTCAGAGAGAGTTCATTGACAAAGATCATTCTACGTTCTTGATGTAAATTTCCTTCTTTAATTTAGCCAAAATGTAAAACGAAATTTCGAATGAAGGTGGCAAAGCCTTCCGTGTCTTCTAATTGCAAACCAAATGTTGAGTTTATAGTTGTTTATTGGGTTGGTCTTATTTCCCCATACATACGACGTATATTTGACGGAGCACCTTTAATTAGGTAGTGTTTTTTTTTAGATCACACTGTCGTTCTATGACGAAAAAATAAACTTTCAAATAGGGATAAATCCATTTATTTAGACAGTGAAAAAACAGGTACAAAAGTCCAGATATTTCGGTCACATATACAGTGACCGTCTTCAGTAGAAATACTAAAATAATAAAATTGAAACTAGCATATTTATATGTAATAAAAAAACAACTTTTCGGGTTGATTCACAAAATAATGAACTTCCGGATTATTCACTGCATTATTTTCAGAGAGAGTTCATTGACAAAGTTCATTCAAAGTTCTTGATGTAAATTTTCTTCTTTAATCTTGCCCAAATGTAAAACAAATTTCCAATGAAAGTGGTAAAGCCTTCCGTGTCTTCTAATTGCAAGCCAAATGTTGAGTTTTTAGATGTTTACTGGGTTGGTCTCATTTCCCCATATATACGACGTATTTTCGACGTAACACCTTTAAATTAGGTGTGGTTTTCTTAGACCACACTGCCGTTCTAAGACAAACAAATAAACTTTCATATGGGGATAAATCCATTTATTTAGACAGTGAAAAAACAGGTACAAAAGTCCAGATATTTCCGTCACATATACAGCGACCGTCTTCAGTAGAAATACTAAAATAATAAAGTTGAAACTAGCATATTTATATGTAACAAAATAAATAACTTTTCGGGTTCATTCACAAAATAATGAACTTCCGTATTATTCACTGGATTATTTTCAGAGAGAGTTCACTGAAAAAGTTCATTCAAAAATCTTGATGTAAATTTTCTTCTTTAATCTTGCCCAAATGTAAAACAAATTTCCAATGAAAGTGGTAAAGCCTTCCGTGTCTTCTAATTGCAAACCAAATGTTGAGTTTTTAGATGTTTACTGGGTTGGTCTCATTTCCCCATATATATGACGTATTTTCGACGTAACACCTTTAAATTATGTGTTGTTTTCTTAGACCACACTGGCGATCTATGACGAAAAAATAAGCTTTCAAATGGGTATAAATCCATTTTTTTAGACAGTGAAAAAAAAAAAAAAAAACAGGTACAAAAGTCCAGATATTTCGGTCACATATACAGCGACCGTCTTCAGTAGAAATACTAAAATAAAAAAATTTAAACTAGCATATTTATATATAACAAAATAAATAACTTTTCGGGTGCATTCACAAAATAATGAACTTCCGGATTATTCACTGGATTATTTTCAGAGAGAGTTCATTGACAAAGTTCATTCAAAGTTCTTGATGTAAATTTTTCTTCTTTAATCTTGCCCAAATGTAAAACAAATTTCCAATGAAAGTGGCAAAGCCTTCCGTGTCTTCTAATTGCAAACCAAATGCTGAGTTTTTAGATGTTTACTAGGTTGGTCTCATTTCCCCATATGTACGACGTATTTTTGACATAACACCTTTAAATTAGGTGTTGTTTTCTTAGACCACACTGCCATTCTAAGACGAACAAATAAACTTTCAAATGGGGATAAATCCATTTATTTAAACAGTGAAAAAAACAGGTACAAAAGTCCAGATATTTCGGTCACAAATACAGCGACCGTCTTCAGTAGAAATACTAAAATGATAAAATTGAAACTAGCATATTTATATGTAACAAAATAAATAACTTTTCGGGTTCATTCACAAAATAATGAACTTCCAGATTATTCACTGGATTATTTTCAGAGAGAGTTCATTGACAAAATTCATTCAAAGTTCTTGATGTAAATTTTCTTTTTAATCCTGCTCCAATGTAAAACAAAATTCCAATGAAATTGTAAAGCCTTCCGTGTCTTCTAATTACTAACCAAATGTTGAGTTTATAGATGTTTATTGGGTTGGTCTCATTTCCCCATACATACGACGTATTTTCGACACAAAACCATCAAATTATGTGTTGTTTTCTTAGACCACACTGGCGATATAATACTAAAAAATAAACTTTCAAATGGGTATAAATCCATTTATTTAGACAGTGAAAAAAAAAAAAAAAACAGGTACAAAAGCCCAGATATTTCGGTCACATATACAGCGACCGTCTTCAGTAGAAATACTAAAAGAATAAAATTGAAACTAGCATATTTATATGTAGCCTAATAAAATAAATAACTTTTCGGGTTCATTCACAAAATAATGAACTTCCGCATTATTCACGGGATTATTTTCAGAGAGAGTTCATTGACAAAGTTCATTCAAAGCTCTTGTTGTAAATTTTCTTCTTTAATCTTGCCCAAATGTAAAACAAATTTCCAATGAAAGTGGTAGAGTTTTTATGTCTTCTAATTGCAAACCAAATGTTGAATTTTTAGATGTTTACTGGGTTCTTGATGTTCTTGATGTAAATTTTCTTCTTTAATCTTGCCCAAATGTAAAACAAATTGGAAATTTGTTGAAACACTTTCATTGGAAATTTCTTTTACATTTGGGCAAGATTAAAGAAGAAAATTTACATCAAAAACTTGGAATGAATTTTGTCAATGAACTCTCTCTGAAAATAATCCAGTGAATAATACGGAAGTTCATTATTTTGTGAATGAACCCGAAAAGTTATTTATTTTGTTACATATAAATATGCTAGTTTCAATTTTAACATTTGGCTTGCAATTAGAAGACACGGAAGACTTTACCACTTTCATTGGAAATTTGTTTTACATTTGGGCAAGATTAAAGAAGAAAATTTACATCAAGAACTTTGAATGAACTTTGTCAATGAACTCTCTCTGAAAATAATCCAGTGAATAATCCGGAAGTTCATTATTCTGTGAATGAACCCGAAAAGTTATTTATTTTGTTACATATAAATATGCTAGTTTCAATTTTATTATTTTAGTATTTCTACTGAAGACGGTCGCTGTATATGTGACCGAAATATCTGGACTTTTGTACCTGTTTTTTTTTACTGTCTAAATAAATGGATTTATCCCCATTTGAAAGTTTATTTTTTCGTCTTAGAACGGCAGTGTGGTCTAAGGAAACAACAACTAATTTAAAGGTGTTCCGTCGAAAATACGTCATATATATGGGGAAATGAGACCAACCCAGTAAACATCTAAAAATTCAACATTTGGTTTGCAATTAGAAGACAGGGAAAACTTTACCACTTTCATTGGAAATTTGTTTTACATTTGGGCAAGATTAAAGAAGAAAATTTACATCAAGAGCTTTGAATGAACTTTGTCAATGAACTCTCTCTGAAAATAATCCAGTGAATAATCCGGAAGTTCATTATTTTGTGAATGAACCCGAAAAGTTATTTATTTTGTTATATATAAATATGCTAGTTTCAATTTTATCATTTTAGTATTTCTACTGAAGACAGTCGCTGTATTTGTGACCGAAATATCTGGACTTTTGTACCTGTTTTTTTTTACTGTCTAAATAAATGGATTTATCTCCATTTGAAAGTTTATTTTTTCGTCTTAGAACGGCAGTGTGGTCTAAGAAAACAACACCTAATTTAAAGGTGTTACGTCGAAAATACGTCATATATATGGGGAAATGAGACAAATCCAGTAAACATCTAAAAACTCAACATTTGGTTTGCAATTAGAAGACACGGAAGACTTTACCACTTTCATTGGAAATTTGTTTTACATTTGGGCAAGTTTAAAGAAGAAAATTTACATCAAGAACTTTAAATGAACTTTGTCAATGGACTCCCTCTGAAAATAATCCAGTGAATAATCCGGAAGTTCATTATTTTGTGAATGAACCCGAAAAGTTATGTATTTTGTTGGATATAAATATGTTAGTTTCAATTTTATTGTTTTAGTATTTCCACTGATGACAGTTACAGTAATTGTGACCGAAATATCCTGACTTTAGTGCCTGTTTTTTTTTTCACTGTCTAAATAAACTAATTTATCTCCCTTTTAATGTTTATATTCTAGTCTGATAAAGGCATTGTGGCGTAAGAAAGCAACACCTAATTTGAAGGTCCTGTGTCTAAAATACGTCGTATATATGGGGAAATGAGACCAACCCAGTAAACATCTATAAATTCAACATTTGGTTTGCAATTAGAAGACATAGAAAACTTTACCACTTTCATTGGAAATTTGTTTTACATTTGGGCAAGATTAAAGAAGAAAATTTACAACAAGAGCTTTGAATGAACTTTGTCAATGAACTCTCTCTGAAAATAATCCCGTGAATAATGCGGAAGTTCATTATTTTGTGAATGAACCCGAAAAGTTATTTATTTTATTACATATAAATATGCTAGTTTCAATTTTATTCTTTTTAGTATTTCTACTGAAGACGGTCGCTGTATATGTGATCGAAATATCTGGACTTTTGTACCTGTTTTTTTTTTTTTTTTCACTGTCTAAATAAATGGATTAATCCGCATTTGAAAGTTTATTTGTTCGTCATAGAACGGTAGTGTGGCCTAAGAAAACAACACCTAATTTAAAGGTCCTACGTCGAAAATACGTCGTATATATTGGGAAATGAGACCAACCCAGTAAACATCTAAAAATTCAACATTTGGTTTGCAATTAGAAGACATAGAAAACTTTACCACTTTCATTGGAAATTTGTTTTACATTTGGGCAAGATTAAAGAAGAAAATTTACAACAAGAGCTTTGAATGAACTTTGTCAATGAACTCTCTCTGAAAATAATCCCGTGAATAATGCGGTAGTTCATTATTTTGTGAATGAACCCGAAAAGCTATTTATTTTGTTACATATAAATATGCTAGTTTCAATTTTATTCTTTTTAGTATTTCTACTGAAGACGGTTGCTGTATATGTGACCGAAATATCTGGGCTTTTGTACCTGTTTTTTTTTTCACTGTCTAAATAAATTGATTTATCCCAATTTGAAAGTTTATTTGTTTGTCTTAGAACGGCAGTGTGGTCTAAGAAAACAACACCTAATTTAAAGGTGTTGCGTCGAAAATACGTCGTATATATGGGGAAATGAGACCAACCCAGTAAACATCTATAAACTCAACATTTGGTTTGCAATTAGAAGACACGGAAGACTTTACCACTTTCATTGGAAATTTGTTTTACATTTTGGCAAGATTAAAGAAGAAAATTTACATCAAGATCTTTGAATGAACTTTGTCAATGAACTCTCTCTGAAAATAATGCAGTGAATAATCCGGAAGTTCATTATTTTGTGAATGAAACCGAAAAGCTATTTATTTTGTTACATATAAATATTCTAGTTTCAATTTTATTATTTTTAGTATTTCTACTGAAGACGGTCGCTGTATATGTGACCGAAATATCTGGACTTTTGTACCTGTTTTTTTTTCACTGTCTAAATAAATTGATTTATCCCCATTTTAAAGTTTATTTGTTCGTCTATCATTGTGCGTAGGTTTTCTATAAATTGAGAAAAGTAAATGGATATCCCTTTTAATTAATAAAATATCCAGAAAAGGTAATTTGTTATTTTCCTCAAACTCAACTGTAAATTTAATAGTGTCGTCCAAACTATTTAAGTGCTTACAAAATAGTTCTAAGGAGTATGTATATATGTATGTATGTATTTATAAATTTATTGCCCATCATAAATGTAAAATACAACACTGATGGAGTATAAAGAAAGAAAATGAAAAAAAACAACAAATAAATTCTGACAAATACAAACAAAACCAAAACAGAGAAGAACCGACAAGAAAAAAATTACAAATAGGCCCCTATTTAATTATGTGCAAGAACAAATCTATTATCAAAGACGGACAATTTCAGAGGTGCTTTCGCCAATAATCTGCTTCCGATATCTCTCATTTCTTTTCTCTACCGCGGACACTGGACTTGCAACTCCATACCGCAAGGATAGTGAGCTGTAATTAGTAAAGAGAGGCAGGCTTAGCAAATATTAGTAGGGAGCTATCATGAGCTCCGAGATATACACCGTGCTGCCATCTACAATTTAGTCTAACGCCAAGCCTACATAATTCATTCAAGGATTATCGATCGAGTCTAATAGGGTCAAGGTCGATTAAATTGTTGTTTCTAGGTGTAATGGCTCCGGGGTGAAGTTTGCACATGCGCATTAACGGGAAGAGATGTATTGATCCACTCGAGGGGGAAGTGCATTTCCGAGAAATTGATTACATAATGGGTGGGGAATGTATTGATCGAGTCTAACGGAATTAGAAATGACATCACTTGTTTCCTAGGAATTATACGGGACTCTAAAGATATAAAAAGTAAATTTTAAATATGGTTTCTCTGATCTTTAGTGACCGATATAAATTGATATTCTATTTTTAAATATGGATTCTCTGATCTTTAGTGACCGAGATAAATTGATATTCTATCAAAGCCATAATAGTGCGGTTAGGAACACCTTAGAGATAAAGAGATTAACGCGGGAATTTTTTCCTGGGGATTTCAAATGTGACAGCGCAGGGATGCCAAAACAAAAGGAACACGCAGAAATTACGTTTAGGGATTATTTGGGCGAAACAGTTTGAGACATTTTAGAAGATGATTTAGGGAAAACAGTTTGAGACATTTTAGAAGATGATTTGGGCGAAACAGTTTGAGACATTTTAGAAGATGATTTGGGGTGAAACTCTGAGGTCGTTATAATACACACGTTCCATTTGAACAGTGTTGTAAGGTCCCCTACCCTAATCCCAAAGGGCCCCCGGGCCCCCCGGCACCCCCAAAGGCCCAACGGGCCCCCACATTTGTTTTAATACTTTTTTAAATCAATTTGATTGCATGTCTGGGTTGGTGTTTGCAAGTCCAAGTATTTGCCTTTGTTGGTTTGTATGTCTAAAGTGCCCGTCTTTCTCTGTTTACATGTCTGAATCTATTTGTTTAAATGTCTCGGTTGGTGTTTGAAAGTCCAAGAATTTGTCTTTGATGGGTTGAATGTCTAAAGTGTCTCTCATTTTCTGTTTTTATGTCTGAATCTATTTGTTTGCATGCATGGGTTGGTGTTTGCAAGTTCAAGAATTTGTCTTTGTTGGTTTGTGTGTCTAAAGTACCTGTCTTTCTCTGTTTGCATGACTGAATCTATTTGTTTGCATGTCTGACTTGGTGTTTGAAAGTCCAAGAATTTCTCTTTGTTGGTATGAATGTCTAAAGTGCCTGTTATTCTCTGTTTGTATGTTTGAATTTATTTGTTTGCATGTCTGGGTTGGTGTTTGCAAGTTCAAGAATTTGTCTTTGTTGGTTTGAATGTCTAAAGTTCCGGTCTTTCTCTGTTTGTATGTCTGATTCTATTTGTTTTCATGTCTGGGTTGGTGTTTGCAAGTACAAGAATTTTTATTTTTTGGTTTGAATGTCTAAAGTTTATGTCTTTCTCTGTTTGTGTGTCTGATTCTATTTGTTTGCATGTCTGGGTTGGTGTTTGCAAGTCCAAGTGTTTGTCTTTGTTGGTTTGAATGTTTAAAGTGTCTGTCTTTTTCTGTTTGTGTGTCTGATTCTATTTGTTTGCATGTCTGGGTTGATGTTTGCAAGTCCAAGAATTTGTCTTTGTTGGTTTGAATGTCTAAAGTGTCTGTCTTTCTCTGTTTGTGTGTCTGATTCTATTTGTTAGCATGTCTGGGTTCGTGTTTGCAAGTCCAAGTATTTGTCTTTGTTGGTTTGAATGTCTAAAGTGTCTGTCTTTTTTGTGTTTGTGTGTCTGATTCTATTTGTTAACATGTCTGGATTGGTGTTTGCAAGTCCAAGTATTTGTCTTTGTTGGTTTGAATGTCTAAAGTGTCTGTCTTTCTGTGTTTGTGTGTCTGATTCTATTTGTTTGCATGTCTGGGGTGGTGTTTGCAAGTCCAAGAATTTGTGTTTGTTGGTTTGAATGTATAAAGTGTCTGTCTTTCTCTGTTTGTGTGTCTGATTCTACTTGTTTGCATGTCTGGGTTTGTGTTTGCAAGTCCAAGTATTTGTCTTTGTTGGTTTGAATGTCTAAAGTGTCCGTCTTTCTCTGTTTGTGTGTCTGATTCTATTTGTTTGCATGTAAGGGTTGGTGTTTGCAATTCCAACAATTTGTCTTTGTTGGTTTGAGTGTCTAAAGTGTCTTTCTTTCTCTGTTTGTGTGTGTCTGATTCTATTTGTTTGCATGTCTGGGTTGGTGTTTGCAAGTCCAAGTATTTGTCTTTGTTGGTTTGAATGTCTAAAGTGTATGTCATTCTCTGTTTGTATGTTGGAATCTATTTGTTTGAATGTCTGGATTGGTGTTTGCAAGTCCAAAAATTTTTCTTTGTTGGTTTGAATGTCTAAAGTGTCTGTCTTTCTCTGTTTGTATGTCTGATTCTATTTGTTTGTATGTCTGGGTTGGTGTTTGCAAGTCCAGGTACTTGGGTTTGTTGGTTTGAATGTCTAAAGTGACTGTATTTCTCTGTTTGTGTGTCTGATTCTATTTGTTTGCATGTCTAGGTTGGTGTTTGCAAGTCCAAGAATTTGTCTTTGTTGGTTTGAATGTCTAAAGTTATGTTTTTCTCTGTTTGTGTGTCTGATTCTATTTGTTTGCATGTATGGGTTGGTGTTTGCAAGTCCAAGAATTTGTCATTGTTGGTTTGTGTGTCTAAAGTGTCTGTCTTTCTCTGTTTGTATGTGTCTGGTTCTATTTGTTTGCATGTCTGGGTTGGTGTTTGCAAGTCTAAGAATTTGTCTTTGTTGGTTTGAATGTCTAAAGCGTCTGTCTTTCTCTGTTTGTGTGTCTGATTCTATTTGCTTGCATGTCTGGGTTGGTGTTTGCAACTCCAAGTATTTGTCTTTGTTGGTTTAAATGTCTAAAGTGTCTGTCTTTTCTGTTTGTGTGTCTGATTCTATAAGTTTGCATGTCTGTTTTGGTGTTTGCAAGTCCAAGAATTTGTCTTTGTTGGTTTGAATGTCTAAAGTGTCTGTCTTTCTCTGTTTTTGTGTCTGATTCTATTTGTTTGCTTGTCTGGGTTGGTGTTTGTAAGTCCAAGTATTTGTCTTTGTTGGTTTGAATGTTTAAAGTGTCTGTCATTCTCTGTTTGTGTGTCTGATTCTATTTGTTTGCATGTCTGGGTTGGTGTTCGCAAGTCCAAGAATTTGTCTTTGCTGGTTTGAATGCCTAAAGTTACTGTCTTTCTCTGTTTTTGTGTCTGATTTTATTTGTTTTCATGTCTGGGTTTGTGTTTGCAAGTCTAAGTATTTGTCATTTTTGGTTTGAATGTATAAAGTGTCTGTCTTTCTCTGTTTGTGTGTCTAATTCTATTTGTATGCATGTGTGTGTTGGTGTTTGCAAGTCCAAGAATTTGTCTTTGTTGGCTTGAATGTCTAAAGTGTTTGTCTTTCTCTGTTTGTGTGTCTGATTCTATTTGTTAGCATGTCTGGGTTGATGTTTACAAGTCCAAGAATTTGTCTTTGTTGATTTGAATGTCTAAAGTGTCTGTCTATCTCTATTTGTATGTCTGATTCTATTTTTTTGCATGTCTGGTGTGGTGTTAGAAAGTCCAAATATTTGTGTTTGTTGGTTTGAATGTCTAAAGTGTATGTCTTTCTTTGTTTGTGTGTCTGATTCAATTTGTTTGCATGTCTGGGTTGGTGTTTACAAGTCCAAGTATTTGTCTTTGTTGGTTTGAGTGTCTAAAATGTCCGTCTTTCTCTGTTTGTTTGTCTGATTCTATTTATTTGCATGTATGGGTTGGTGTTTGCAAGTCCAAGAATTTGTAATTGTTGGTTTGTGTGTCTAAAGTGTCTGTCTTTCTCTGTTTGTGTGTGTCTGATTCTATTTGTTTGCATGTCTGGGTTGGTGTTTGCAAGTCCAATTATTTGTCTTTGTTGGTTTGAATGTCTAAAGTGTCTGTCATTCTCTGTTTGTTTGTCTGAATTTATTTGTTTGCATGTCTAGGCTGGTGTTTGCAAGTCCAAGAATTTGTTTTGTTGGTTTGAATGTCTAATGTGTCTGTCTTTCTCTGTTTGTATGTCTGATTCTATTTTTTTGCATGTCTGTGTTGGTCTTTGCAAGTCCAAGTACTTGGGTTTGTTGGTTTGAATGTCTAAAGTGCCTGTCTTTCTCTGTTTGTGTGTCTGATTCTATTTGTTTGCATATCTGGGTTGGTTTTTGCAAGTCCAAGAATTTGTCTTTGTTGGTTTGAATGTCTAAAATGTATGTTTTTCTCTGTTTGTGTGTCTGATTCTATTTGTTTACATGTCTGGGTTGGTGTTGGCAAGTCCAAGTATTTGTCTTTGTTGGTTTGAATGTCTAAAGTTTCTGTCATTCTCTGTTTGTGTGTCTGATTATATTTGTTTGCATATTTGGTTTGATGTTTGCAAGCCAAAGAATTTGTCTTTTTTGGTTTGAATGTCTAGAGTGTCTTTCTTTCTTTGTTTGTGTGTCTGATTCTATTTGTTTGCATGTCTGGGTTGGTGTTTGCAACTCCAAGTGTTTGTCTTTGTTGGTTTGAATGTCTAAAGTGTCTGTCTTTCTCTGTTTGCGTGGCTGATTCTATTTGTTTGCATGTCTGGTTTGGTGTTTGCAAGTCCAAGTATTTGTCTTTGTTGGTTTGAATGTTTAAATTGTCTGCCTTTCTCTGTATGTGTGGCTGATTCTATTTGTTTACATGTCTGGGTTGGTGTTTGCAAGTCCAAGTATTTGTCTTTGTTAGTTTGAATGTTTAAAGTGTTTGTCTTTCTCTGTTTGCGTGTCTGATTCTATTTTTTTGCATGTCTGGGTTGGTGTTTGCAAGTCCAAGAATTTGTCTTTGTTGGTTTGAATGTCTAAAGTGTCTGTCTTTCTCTGTTTGTGTGTCTGATTCTATTTGTTTGCATGTCTGGGTTGGTGTTTGCAAGTCCAAGTATTTGTCTTTGTTGGTTTGAATGTCTAAAGTACCTGTCTTTCTCTGTTTGTGTGTCTGATTCTATTTGTTTGCATGTCTGGGTTGCTGTTTGCAAGTTCAAGTATTTTTCTTTGTTGGTTTGAATGTCTAAAGTGTCTGTCTTTCTCTGTTTGTTTGTCTGAATTTATTTGTTTGCATGTCTAGGCTGGTGTTTGCAAGTCCAAGAATTTGTTTTGTTGGTTTGAATGTCTAATGTGTCTGTCTTTCTCTGTTTGTATGTCTGATTCTATTTTTTTGCATGTCTGTGTTGGTCTTTGCAAGTCCAAGAATTTGTCTTTGTTGGTTTGAACGTCTAAAGTGTCTGTCTTTCTCTCTTTGTGTGTCTGATTCTATTTGTTTGCATGTCTGGGTTGGTGTTTGCAAGTCCAAGTATTTGTCTTTGTTGGTTTGAATGTTTAAACTTTCTGTCTTTCTTTGTTTGTGTGTCTGATTGTATTTGTTTGCAGGTCTGTGCTGGTGTTTGAAAGTCCAATAGTTTTTTGTTATTGATTTTAATTTCTAGAGTGTATATCCGTTTTTGTTTTTGTTTTTGATTATATGTGTTTGCAGGTCTGGGTTGGTGTTTGCATGTCAAGGAATGTTCATTGGTTGTCTTGAATATGTAAAGTGTCCGTATTTCTCTGTTTGTGTGTCTGATTCTATTTGTTTGTATGTCTGGGTTGGTGTTTGCAAGTCCAAGAATTCGTCTTTGTCGGTTTGAATGTCTAAAGTGTCTGTCTTTCTCTGTTTGTGTGTCTGATTCTATTTGTTTTCATGTCTGGGTTGGTGTTTGCAAGTCCAAGAATTCGTCTTT
Organism: Artemia sp. Qi Xiang Cuo; assembly: GCF_049724085.1. Classification (NCBI taxonomy): domain Eukaryota; kingdom Metazoa; phylum Arthropoda; class Branchiopoda; order Anostraca; family Artemiidae; genus Artemia; species Artemia sp. Qi Xiang Cuo. Next base: position 61,649,210 of record NC_142807.1, on the reverse strand, counting down.
GTCGGTTTGAATGTCTAAAGTGTCTTATGTGCGCGCACGCACGGAAACATCAAAACCATGGGGTTCTCCGACATGCTGAATCTGAAACTGTAATTTTCAAGAAAATTCTTTAACCTTTTAGAGTTAAGTTACCCTTTTAGGGTTGACCTTTTTGGGTTCTCCGACACACTGAACCTGAAAGTGTTCTCCGACATGCTGACTCTGAAAGTCTAATTTTCATGGAGATTATTTGACCTTTTGGGGTTAATTTACACTAGGTTACGTGCATTGGTTCATTTTTTTTACTAACGCAAGTGCTACCATCTATTTCAATTAAGGTATAGATGGCAGCACAACTGATGTTTCCTTCACCCGGACACCTGCAGCCAACCTACAATACCACCCTTTTTTTCAAGTAACTGCATTCACGTTAGGTTCATTTAGGTTCACTTAGCATGGCGCGACACACTTTCAGAGTCAGCATTCTGGACAACACACTCTCAGGCTCAACGTGTCAGAGAAAGCTAAAAGTTCAATCCCAAAATAGTAAATTAACTCGAAAAGGTTGAAGAGTATGCTTAAAAACTAAAATTTTATATTCAGCATTTCAAAAAACCCCATGGTTTTGATATTTCCGAGTTTGCGCTCACGTAAGACACTGTAGACATTCAAACCGACAAAGACAAATACTTGAAATTGCAAACACCAACCCAGACATGCAAACAAATAGAATCAGACACACAAACAGAGAAAGACAGACACCTTAGAAATTCAAGCCAACAAAGACAAATTCTTGGACTTGCAAACACCAACCCAGACATGCAAAGAAATAGAATCAGACACACAACCAGAGAAAGACAGACACTTTAGACATTCAAACCAACAAAGAAAAATACTTGAACTTGCAAACAGCAACCCAGACATGCAAACAAATAGAATCAGACACACAAATAGAGAAAGACAGACACTTTAGACATTCAAACCAACAAAGACAGATACTTGGACTTAAAAACACCAACCCAGACATGCAAACAAATAGAATCAGACACACAAACAGAAAAAGACAGACACTTTAGACAATCAAACCAACAATGACAAATTCTTGGACTTGCAAACACCAACCCAGACATGCAAACAAATTTAATAAGACACACAAACATAGAAAGACAGACAATTTAGACATTCAAACCAACAAAGACAAATACTTGGATTTGCCAACAACAACCCAGAAATGCAAACAAAAAGAATCAGACACAGAAACAGAGAAAGACAGACACTTTAGACATTCAAACCAACAAAGACAAATTCTTGGACTTGCAAACACCAACCCAGACATGCAAACGAATAGAATCAGACACACAAACAGAGAAGACAGACACTTTAGACATTCAAACCAACAAAGACAAATACATGGACTTGCAAACACCAACCCAGACATGCAAACAAATAGAATAAGACACACAAACAGAGAAAGACAGACACTTTAGACATTAAAACCAACAAAGACAAATTCTTGGACTTGCAAACACGAACCCAGACATGCAAACAGATAGAATCAGACACACAAACAGAGAAAGAAAGACTCTTTAGACATTCAAACCAACAAAGACAAATACTTGGACTTGGAAACACCAGCCCAAACGTTCAAACAAATAGAATCAGACGCACAAACAGAGAAAGACATACACTTTAGACATTCAAACCAACAAAGACAAATTCTTAGACTTGCAAACACCAACCCAGACATGCAAACAAATAGAATCAGACACACAAAGAGAGAAAGACAGACACTTTAGACGTTCAAACCAACAAAGACAAATTCTTGGACTTGCAAACACCAACCCAGTCATGCAAACAAATAGAGTCAGACACACAAGCAGAGACAGACAGACACTTTAGATATTCAAACCAACAAACACAAATACTTGGACTTGCAAACACCAACCCAGACGTGCAAACAAATAGAATCAGACACACAAAAAGAGAAAGACATACAATTTAGACATTCAAACCAAAAAAGACAAATTCTTGGACTTGCAAACATCAACCCAGATATGCAAACAAATAGAATCAGACACACAAACAGAGAAAGACAGATACTTTAAACATTCAAACCAAAAAAGACAAATACTTGGACAGGCAAACACCAACCCAGACATGCAAACAAATCGAATCAGACACACAGACAGAGAAAGACTGACACTTTAGACATTCAAACCAACAAAGACAAATTCTTGGACTTGCAAACACCAAGCCAGACATGCAAACAAATAGAATAGACATACAAACAGAGAAAGACAGACACTTTAGACATTCAAACCAACAAAGACAAATACTTGGACTTGCAAACACCAACAGACATGTAAACAAATAGAATCAGATGAAAAAACAGAGAAAAACAGACACTTTAGACATTCAAACCAACAAAGACAAATTTGGACTTGCAAACACCAACCCAGACATGCATACAAATAGAATCAAACATAAAAACAGAGAAAGACAGACACTTTAAACATTCTAACCAAAAAGGGCAAATACTTGGACTTGCAAAAACTAGCTCAGACATGTAAACAAATAGAATCAGACATACAAACGGAAAAAGCCATACACTTTAGACATTCAAACCATAAAAGACAAATTCTTGGACTTGCAAACACCAACCCAGACATGCAAATAAATAGAATCAGACATACAACCAGAGAAAGATAGGCACTTTAGACATTCAAACCAACAAAGACAAATTCTTGAACTTGCAAACACCAACCCAGACACGCAAACAAATAGATTTAGAAATACAAACAGAGAATGACAGGAACTTTAGACATTCAATCCAACAAAGAGAAATTCTTGGACTTGCAAACACTAACCCAGACATGCAAACAAACAGATTCAGACATACAAACAGAGAAAGACAGGTACTTTAGACATACAAACCAACAAAGACAAATTCTTGAACTTGGAAACACCAACCCAGACATGCAAACAAATAGATTCAGACATGTAAACAGAGAAAGACGGGCACTTTAGACATACAAACCAACAAAGGCGAACACTTGGACTTGCAAACACCAACCCAGACATACAAACAAATTGATTCAAAAAAGTATTTTAAAAAATGTGGGGGCCTGAGGGGCCTTTGGGGCCCCGGGGGGCCTTTTGGGGTTCGGGAGCCTTTGGGGGCGCCGGGGGCCCGGGGGTCCTTTGGTATTCGGGTAGGGGACCTTACAAGACTGTTCAAATGGAACTTGTGTATTACAACGACCTCAGAGTTTCACCCTAAATCTTCTTCTAAATCCTCTTCTAAAATCATCTTCTAAAATGTCTCAAACTGTTTCGCCCAACTCATCTTCTAAAATGTCTCAAACTGTTTCGCCTAAATCATCTTCTAAAATGTCTCAAATATTTTCGCCCAAATAATCCCTAAACGTAATTTCTGCGTGTTCCTTTTGTTTTGGCATCCCTGCGCTGTCACATTTGAAATTCCCAGGACAAAATTCCCACGTTAATCTCTTTATCTTTAAGGTGTTCCTAGCTACACTATTATGGCTTTGATAGAATATCAATTCATCTCTCTGACCTAAAGATCAGAGAAGCCATATTTAAAAAAAATATCAATTTATCTCTGTCACTAAAGATCAGAGAAGCCATATTTAACAATAGAATTTCTATCTCTTTAGAGTCCGGTATAATTCCTAGGAAACAAGTGATGTCATTTCTAATTCCATTACACTCGATCAATACATTCCCCATCGATTATGTAATCAATTTCTCGGAAATCCACTTACCCCTCGAGTGGATCAAAACATCTCTTCCCGTTAATGCGCATGTGCAAACTTCACCCCGGAGTCATTACACCTAGAAACAACAAATTAATTGACCTTGACCCCATTAGACTCGATCGATAATCCTTGAATAAATTATGTAGGCTTGGCGTTAGACTAAATTGTAGATGGCAGCACAGTGTATATCTCGGAGCTCATGATAGCTCCCTACTAATATTTCGCATACTTGTAGAAAGACTTCTATATATCCTCAATATATGAAGCAGTAAGAAGAGACCAAAATGGTGCAAGGGCAAGTAGATGCGGAATAGCAAAAGTATTACTAACGCTAGCTCAGATAAACTAGTTAAAGTTAAACTGTAACGCAATTGTTGAACCATACGCATTATTGAAAATTCAAGCAAAAAAATCTTTCAACAGTTGGCGCTTGGCGAAAGCACCTATTCCAATTGGTACCTTAAAAAATACCATTGTATATTGTACTTTCATATCAAATTCACCTAATCGAACATCTTTCGAGCAATCTGAACGGTGATTGAGACCAAGGGATTCAGTCTTACTCTCACTAAATCGAAGACTTATACGTTTATACTCCTTATCGAGAATTCCAAAATTTTCCTCAATTCCAAATGTTGTTCTACTAACAACAAGGATTTCATCAGTATAGTTAGCTAGAGGAACATCAATACCATTTAAGATACATATGGTAAGAACTTTCTGTTGTGGCTCAATGACAGTATTATTAAACAGGGGAGGAGAAGTAACAGCACCCTGTCTAATGCCCTTTTTTACTGGAAGGTATGGAGTGAGTCCCACCGCACTAGGTGAGATGGTAACCTTAACTATTATAATTAGCCTTTTATACATATCATCGTATCGATTTGATGACAGAAATATTGACTCCATGCTTATTCAAGCAGTCAGTAAGATATTTGGATGTATACCGGTGTTGAAAGCTCTAGATACATCTAACTCGGTAAAATATTATGCCTCATTATTTTCATGAGCATGTAGATGTAAATAAGCAAACAAATGGTGAGAATGGTCGCGACCTACTCGTTTCTTGAAGCCGAATTGTTTATCCAGGGTATACCACTTAACAGATGTCTCGTTTGTAATTAATAATTCCAAAAATTTGCACAAAATCGGCGACACCATAATTGGCCTCAAGGAAGAAGATTGGTCTTTGGGATTTCCCCTCTTTAATACCGGTTATTTTACACCAGTTATCAGTACATCAGGAACTATACCGCTACAGAATATCATATGGAAGAGTGAGGTCATACGATCAATCAGAAGAGGGGACCCATGTCTTAAATGCTGTACAGAGAGACCATCAACATCACACGAGATTGTCTTTTGTAGCTTTAAAATGCACTAAGTTGCTACAAATCGAGTAACAATAAAATTGATCGCATCAGTTGGTTGGCGTAAAAAACAATCGAGATCCCTTTCGTACTGGTTTAAAAATTAGAGATTAGGCACAGAAAATTAACTTCTAAAGTAGCCACATCTCTGGTCACTGGTAATCTTGAAAGCATAATATGCTTTTAAATTATCTCTTTTGAGAAGTTTCCCTAAGAAATTAGGTTCATTTATGGCTTTGCTTGATTCTTCTGCTACTTATTTAGCCTGATGTTGCCTATGTGCTCTCGTCAAATATCACTTTTTCAGAGGAATATGATTCACCAAAATTTGTCTTGAGATATCACCTTCCTTCTAAAACCCAAAATATCGATTGGTCACAAGTATTAACAAAGCCAAGGCTGCATGAAAAACCACGCCTCTTCGTCCCAAGATGCACTCTTTGTATGGATAAACTAGCTTGGTTGGCAGCGCTTAGATCGAGAACAATTACTGTACAGTATTCATTTAGCATTATTTACTTCTTTGCAACGGTTAATAGTTTTTTTGGGGAAAGTAGATGAAATAGAACTTTGATCTTTTTCAGATCAGAATCATTAACAGCCCGGAACGTAAATAGGTCTGCACGAGCCCTGACAGTGGTTTCATGCTATTTACCATCATTGTCTAAACTTGGACCACACAGTGCAATAAGCTGAAGAGGGACTATATTACTGATAGGCATATGGTCCGAGGCATGGAAAAAGGATATAAGTGAGGATCCTTAATCTCGTGTCCCATTCGGGAAACACGTGAGGAAGTCCAGAGCAGATGTCGTACCAGAACTATAGATATATGTGAAACCTTGGGCATTCTTGACCGCCAAGGGCAGAAGGAATATTCTACTCACAATATTTGCAAGACTGCTACAATCGTTAAAAAGGTTACAGTTCATATCACCAGCAAGGGTTACTAATAGGCTTTGCACTTCGCAATCAGACACGAAGAATCTGGCTTGGCCGTATCCTTGATCAAACTATCTGTCTCGCGTGGCATTACGGTAGTCGGTGGGTAGGTAACTACATTGAGACAGGCAAATAATTCTGAATTTTGACTGCTTTAAAATAGTCACTGTGACAAAAGTGCTCGGGCATGAGGACACTTCTATCAGGAAGAGCAGTACCTCCACTCGGTTGATCAGCCCTAGAGTGTCTAGTGGAATAACTTATTACGACAGTAAAACCAATCTTGCTGAACAAACATAGACTGTCGGCTGTGAAAAGGTGCTTTTATAGGCAGAGAAGCCCGTTTTTGGTACATGGAGTTTGGCCTATGAGTAATTTCACTGAAGAGCCTCCATTAATATTTCATGATGCAATATTCAGATCAGTAGTCATTTAGGACATTTATAAATTTTTGTGTGACAGGATATTTGTAGCTGTAATAAGGATGGTCAGCTTGGCTGCACGGCACACAATTCATTTTATTTTGACTGAGGGTTTCCAGCTTGTTCGAATGTACTCTCTGCGCACAGCGCGAACTGCGAGTAAGAGTTTTACAGTGCTGGATAACATATCCGTTCGATTGACTGCTTTAGCAGTGAGGAAGTAAAGGTATAAACTTATCAATGCGGATTCGCTCGTATTCAATTATCACTGATGAAGAAGTTACTGCTTATGGATCTTCTTCATGAAAGAACTGAAGATTGTGGGACCTACTTTTGCTAATATAGGAGATTCCAGTGCAGCGAGTTATTAAACTTTTCAACTGGCCGTCAGTAACACTGTTAAAAGCAAAATGGGATATTATGTTATGTGCTGAAACTTCTTGCTGAAGGCTTAGCGATTATTACTTAAATTTGAGAGCATCAGCTACAGTAGTAGCTTTATGTTTGGCGTTTACGACGGGGTATCAAGTTTCTTGTCGTTGTCTGAGCTAAATTATTACTGACTCTAAGTCACCACACGAGTTACCAATAAAAGTTTTACGGTCTCTGGGATCGTTCAGTGTTTTAGGCAAATTCTTTAATACAATGGCGAGAGAGAGCTTGGATGATTTTCTGGGGGCTTGAGACAAAAAATGCAATGGGTTACCCTTCGACAAGACATAATTATCGAATTTGAAACATAGTAGTTAACCTTACGAGTAAGCTTAGCGCTTAATTCTCTTACGATAATCTGGTTCGTCAGGCTCATACAGCACGAAACGGGGCAGGGTTATCTGCTTTTCATCACACTTTTCATAATTTTTAGCATGTCCAGACAGTTATCTGCAGCTTTCTGTCGGTCACGTGAGCGATTTGTACAGTTTACGTAATTCCACAATATTTTCTTTGCTTCTATTTCTGCATCCTTGCTAAAAAAGTCTGCACCAGTATTCGCAATATCAGTTAAAACATCTCCCACAGCCCGGGAACGCTATAAAAAGTTTAAGATCGGAGACAGTATAGCCTTCTGGCTCCGCATTGTACGTACCAAACCAACATATAACAAGTATCTCACTTAGTCAGAAAGAAGGTTAAATAACCGTACAAATATAACTGGGAGCAGGGGAAGCTTTGAAACCTGCTCACCTGTCACGGGCAATTGAAGGATAAGTAAAACCTGTAGATGCCCATTCGGCACTTCCGGCACGTTCCCTCCCCTCTTCTGCTGGGTCCCGAGCAAACCATGCGGTACTGTTGACACACCTTAAGAAAAGGTTGAAACTTGGTTTAAATTGACTGAATTCTAGTAATTTGGCCATTTTTTTTTATACAAGATTCGGCGGTAAAAATCGTCTATTGGCAACCTTCAATCGGTAACAATGACTTAAAATAATTGTTCCCAGGGGAAATGACAGAGGTCAAAATAACCAAACAAAAGATAAGCCGATTATGTATAAAACTCTTCAAATAAGAGTCCACTGGGAAATCACTCACAATGTAAAACAGGGTTTTATCCAAAAAAGAGTTCTTTATACCACAAGCTCTAGATCAAGTCCAATCCATGTTTGCAAACGCAAACCACATCATCCATGAACCTACCCCAAAACCAAGGGGAGATTCTAAAACCGTGTATAGTGGAGGTTTCAGTAGAATCTATGAAAATATTTGCCAATAAAGGAGAGAGAGAAGCCCCCATAGGTAACCCAAAAATGTGTCAATAGAACTCCCCTCTAAAACCAAAATAAAAAGAAAATTCATTACTAGGATAATTAGTTTCATAATGACTTCAATATCCAAACTGGCTAAAGTCACGTCTTGTATTAAATCAAAGTGTTTTTCTAATTTATAAATTTACTTTTTAAAATGTCCTCGCATCTATTTAAATCACAATTTAAATACATGGAAACAACATCGAAACTACAAAGAATTGAACTATCCTCCAACGTTAAATTTCTCAATTTATTAGTAAGATCAGTCGAATTTTTTAAATATGATCTTTGTGTTCCCAAAAGTGGACGTAATGTTACTGACAACCATCCTAGGGGTTGTTCGGCACCCAAGATCTATGGTCTACCTAAGATTCATAAGACTGGAGCCCCCCTCCGCCCCATCGTGTCAACTTTTCCGTCACCTGTTTCGAAATTAGGGAAATGGTTGTCGGTAGCATTAGATATTAATTGTAATTAAAAATTATATACGAAGGAAATACGTGCTTTCAAGCGAAGATACTGGAAATTTTTTTATCAAGTTTTTTTTTTCTGCATCAGAAGGAAGAAACCCCAGCAAATGATTTAATTTAGAAGTAAATTGTTTGTAGTTTTTTAGTATACAGTTTGATATAGTTTTATCCAATTTTGATACAGTTTTTGTTCTATTAACTTTATATCAGCATAACATAAAGGCTTAGGTAGATAAAAACAAAACTTTAAACAATGACTCCAGAATTGATATATATATATATATATATATATATATATATATATATATATATATATATATATATATATATATATATATATATATATATATATATATATATATATATATATATATATATATATATATATATATATACATATATATATATATATATATATATATATATATATATATAGTATATATATATATATATATATATATATATATATATATATATATATATATATATATATATATATATATATATATATATATATATATATATATATATATATATATATATATATATATATATATATATATATATATATATATATATATATATATATATATATATATATATATATATATATATATATATATATATATATATATATATATATATATATATATATATATATATATATATATATATATACATATACTTTGTTTTAAGGAGCACAGGAAAGGCAATGGGAGACCACGGAATCGAAATGGGGAGGAAAAAGTCTCCTGGACTTGGATTATGCTGATGATTTAAGCATCCTAGATGAAAGTGTAGAGCAAAATGAATGAAGTTTTAGAGATTTTGCGAGTTCAGGGTGCTAGAATTGGTTTGAAAATTAATATTAAGAAGACTAAGTTACTAAGGCTAGGAATAAGTGAAGATGAAAAAGTGATGGTGGGTAACGAAAAGATAAATCGGGTGGGCAGCTTCACTTATCTTGGTAGTATTATTAGTAAAGATGGTGGGAGCAGTGAAGATGTTAAAAATAGAATAGCCAAGGCTCAGGGTGTTTTTCACAGTTAAAAAAAAGTTTGGAAGAATAGGAAGATAAGTCTGCAAACAAAGATTAGGATCTTAGAAGCTACAGTGATGACAGTGGTCAAATATGGCTCTGAAGCATGGACGATCCGAAAAGCGGATGAACATTTGCTAGATTGTTCTGGGTACCCGGTTGACTGACCGTATTTCAAACAATAGGCCACTGGAAAAATGTGGTTCAATACCACTGTCTGGGGCTATAAGGAAAGAAAGGTTGAGGTGGTTAGGGCATGTTGTGCGGATGAAGGATGACAGATTGCCGATGGTGTTCTTTTCGGCCAACCATCTAGGGCTAAACGGAAAGCAGGTCGTCCCCGTCTGGGGTGGGAGGACGTCATAAAGAAAGGATTTAAAGGAAATGGGAACTTCGTGAGCGGGTGTAAAAAGGGAGGCTTTGAATAGATTGGGGTGGAGGAGGAGCGTGCGTAGCTGTGTTGGCCTCAGGCGGCTTGGTGCTGCGATGAGTTGTTAGTAATAGTAGTAGTGTGTGTGTGTGTGTGTGTGTGTGTGTGTGTGTGTGTGTGTGTGTGTGTGTGTGTGTGTGTGTGTGTGTGTGTGTGTGTGTGTGTGTGTGTGTGTGTGTGTGTGTGTGTGTGTGTGTGTGTGTGTGTGTGTGTGTGTGTGTGTGTGTGTGTGTGTGTGTGTGTGTGTGTGTGTGTGTGTGTGTGTGTGTGTGTGTGTGTGTGTGTGTGTGTGTGTGTGTGTGTGTGTGTGTGTGTGTGTGTGTGTGTGTGTGTGTGTGTGTGTGTGTGTGTGTGTGTGTGTGTGTGTGTGTGTGTGTGTGTGTGTGTGTGTGTGTGTGTGTGTGTGTGTGTGTATATATATATATATATATATATATGTACAAGTGCAAACTGATGGTTACCTTGTTCACCATCTTGTACTATGGGCCGAATCCTGCTGGGATTAATAGGTGGTAGTTTTCCAGCATACCGAACCCGTATCTAAAAAAGAAAGAGTTAAATTTTTTTCCAGGACAAAAGCAAATAAGTTTTAACACATAAAAAAGAGCAATATAACTCATATAGGTGCAATAAAAAACAGCCAAATAACAATTATAAGCTTTATACTTAAATTAAATTTAACAAAAAATGAATTTTCTTTAACTGAAAGTAAGGAGTGACATTAAAACTTAAAACGAACAGAAATTATTTCGTATATGAAAGAGGCTGTCCCCTCCTCAAGAGCCCACCCTTTACACTAAATTTTGACTCTTTCTCACAACTTTACTTTTTAAAACAATAAAAAAAACTTTAGTGTAAATAGCGGGGCGTTGAGGAGGTAACAGCCCCTTTCATATACAGAATAATTTCTGTTCGTTTCAAGTTTTAATGTCGCTCTTTATTTTCAGTTAAAAAAAACTTGTTTTTTTTATTTAATTTCTCAACATTTTTCTAATGTTCATTTTTCTACTTTCTAATAACAAATACTATATTCAAAAAAAAATGGGCAAAGTTCACAACTTGCAGCCCTTACCCCGGGGATTGGGGGAGTGGTTACTTTACACCTAAAGACATAGTTATTAGATTTTTCAACTATGTTGAACAGAATGGCTATCTCACTATTTTGGTCAGGTGACTTTGGAAAAAAGACGAGCGTGGGAAGGGCCTAGTTGCCCTCCAATTTTCTTGGTTACTTAAAGAGGGCACTAGAACTTCTAATTTCTGTTCGAATGAGCTCTCTCATGATATTCTAAGACAGCTTGGTCGGTACGATCACCCCTAGGAAAAAAAACAAATAAATAAACACGCATCCGTGATCTATCTTCTGGCAAAAAATACAAAATTGTACATTTTTGTAGATAGGAAATTGAAACCTCTACAGTAGTGTTCTCTGGAACGTTGAATCTGATGGTGTTTTTCATTATGATTGTATAACTTTTAGGGGGTGTTTCCACTTTTTTTTTGAAAATAAGGCGAATATTCTCAGGCTCATAAATTTTGACGGGTAAAACTAAGCTTGATGAAAGTTATATATTTGAAATATTTATATACAAAGAGATATATATATATATATTATATATGGAAATATATAAAGCATAAAAATCCATTACTTTAAGTACCGAAGAAAGTGAAAATGAAATCAGATATTTGGAGTTGATTAAACGGTAACTTTTGATAGTTCAGTTTCTGATGTAAAAGATGTTCATATGTAGTTCTGAAGGTTTTGGCGGTAGCGAGGCTCAAATAAAAAAAAAAAAAAAAAAAAAAAAGTGGGCCAAAAATCAGTAAAAAGCCCCAAACTATGTGACACTGAAAAGGTTAGAGGCTTAAAGGAACAGGTGTGACACTGAACTAAAGGTGTAGCTATCCTTTTAAGGTGTTATTGTCTTTGAGTTGAATATGCGTTGTCAATAAACATTGTCAAATTTGACTACTTATTTCTGTTCACAATTCAACGTGGCAACGCTGAAAAAAATCTTAGAATACCAGAGTTCTAGACAAGAAAAGACCAAAGATGGCTCCATGGGGTTTTTTCTTAGGATTGTAATGTCCATTTTACTACCCTAATAAAATTTGAATAGTGGTCATTGTTTCCAAAATTCCAGAAAACAAAGTTTAGTTAAAAAGAATATTATAGCTAACAATAGAAGGTTTTTTTTCGTGCGCTCAATGTCTTTGAAAATGAATTTACACAAAAAAAATCATCATTAAATATGGTTATGAAATTCTTCAGTTACTTAGAGGCTCGAAATTTCTCATAATGACTTTTGGTTGATAATATTCTTGTTAAGTAAGATACCCAATGTGGTTGTCCTTTGAGGTGTTTTGATGTAATTAGGCACCCTAAAAAATCCCTAAGAAAGGATTTTGAGTCTTTTGCACAATCAATTGGTCATACAAAGAAGTACGGGGAAACGCAGTATGAAAAACGTGTTTATAGTTTTTTATTTAATAATATGGCTAAACTTAATTTTCTTATTTAATTTTTCTTCTTGCTTAATTTGATTTTTCTTTTGATGTTATTGCCCATCCTGCGGTTATTCGTTCCTGGCAACCACCGGCACCAGTGTGCATAACCCCTAGCGCCTCCAGTATAACTTCTAGCGGGGCCGTTATACGACGTTAACAGTATCCCTTTTTAAAGTTCCATGGGAGCCCTATCCCTGGATTCCAAGAGACCCCCAGTATTAAACACATCCCATCATTCCACATGAGCTATCAGGTTTTTATTACGAATGTGTATGTATTTCCAAGCATAGGGAATGTTTATCTACGTTACAGGGAATGTTCACTTTTGGGAAGATACACCCCTGGATTCCTGCAACACCTTGGTTTCTACAAGGACCATGATTCCATGGGAACCCTGTTTTAAATGGACCCGCAATGCAACCGGTCACGAGAGCAAGTGTATGTCATGGATTACTACAACAGCCCTGTTTTAAATGTACCCGCAATACATGCGGTCACGAGAGCAGGTTTTACGTCACAGGGAATGTTTACTTTCGGTTACTATGTAATTGAAATTGAGGGTCATGCGTGCCATGATAAATTTATTGGGGGTGACGTAATCTTACGTGACCTGGTAGATTTATTGGGATGACGCAATCTTACGGGTAACACTAGACTTGAGGCCCATGGGAGTCTCGCTTGTAACTGAAGAGGGCCACACGGGGGGTTACGTAACGACGGTGCACATATCGGTGTTACGCAATGGCCCTGCACATGCGGGGGTGTTAGGTAATGGCAGCTCACAGGTGGGGGTGTTAAGTAATGACGGCACATGTGGAAATGACGCAATATCACGTGAGATATTTCTTCAGGTCGATATTTACAACAGGCCCCCTGTTGTAACTGATCACGGCACACACGTGGGTGCTACGTAATGACCGCACCAAGCAGGGGAGTCTTATTAAGACATTTTTCCAAGACGTTTTTTAAGAAGACTTTTCAAGACGCTTCAAGATATGCCAAGACGTTTTTGTAGACATTTTTTTTCAAGACGTTTCAAGAAATTTCAAGAAATTATCTCTTTCCAAGATGTTTTTTACATTTCATTAGTTCTTACGTGTGGAGAATGTTTACGGATGACGCATTCTAACATGACCTGTTTCTTCAGAGCCATCGAGGATTCCCGGTTGTAACTGAGGAGGACACAGGGATGGGTTGTTACATAATACTTTTTTGAGAATTCATTTTTCGTTTAATACGTTTTTTCTCAGGAGACCTTTATATTCTAATGATTTTTGTCCCTATTTGGACTCGAAAGGACCAATTACATCCAATGGAATGGAGCGTTGATCTTCTGGACTATGAATACCTTTCGAATATTATGGTTCGGCTATTACAGTCTTCTAAATAACCTATTGCACGCGAGGAGAGCCCCCTTTTCACGCATGCTAGAATGATGATTACGTCTTTCCTATGGCTGCAATAATTGAAACACAGAAGCGGAAAGTTGATTACTAGAAATTGCTTAAGTTTGATATCAACTTCTTGTTAAGTAATGCCTTTAGAGAGTGTTACCAGAGAATATTGCGGGTTGCTTTTAGCGTATTTTTTTAGTATTAAAGGCGAGAGGGGTTGCAAGATGCAAAAATTGCGTAAATGTTTACATATTGAAGATTCGTCCTGAAACAAGGAATCATAGGCAGCGCGATACCGCTGCCTAAGTAAAGAATGATGTTGGCACAATGTATTATTTTTTTCCTTTAGACCAGGGCCCTTCGTATCGAAGGAGTTGTCCTAGAAACTTCAAAAAATGCTCTTTCGATTGGAAATTCGAATGGCTAGTGCCCTTTTTAATAGTCGAAAGATATTGGAAAGTAAATAGAACCCCTTCCTCGCCCACCATTTCCCCAAACACACCCATTCAAATATTTGCGATAGCTATTTTGTTTAACGTAGTTGATTTCCAGATAGAGATTGTATTTTTGAGGAGAACACTCCCCCCACAGCCCTCAGGGCAAGGGTTGTAATTTATGCCCTGGGGGCATACAAGGTTTTTATAGAAAGCTTTGTCGTAGAAACTTTAAAAAGGGCTCATTTGATTGGAAATTCAAGGGGCTAGTACCCTTTTTTAATTGTCGAAAGTGATTGGAGGGCAACTAACCCCCCTCTTAAGCCCACCTTTTCCCCAAACACATCCAATCAAAATTTTTAAATAGCCATTTTGTTCAACGTAGTTGAAAGTTCTGGAAATTATTTCTTTAAGGATGACACCCCCCCCCCACACACACACACACCCCTCAGGGCAAGGGTTGTAAGTTATGCCCTTGGGGAATATAAGGTTTTTATAAAAGTGTTGTCGCAGAAACTTCAAAAAGGGCTCATTTGATTCGAAATTGAAATCGCTAGTGCCCCTTTTAATAGTCGAAAGCAATTGGAAGGCAACAAACATCCCTTCTACGCCCACCATTTCCCTAAACACATCCAATCCAAATTTTGAGATAGCCAATTTGTTTAATCCAGTTGAAAGTTCTGAAAATTATATGTTTGAGCAGGACACTCCCCCCACGGTTTTCAAGGCAGAGGTAATAATCTATGCCCCGGGGGCAAATAAGATTTTTATTGAAAGCTTTGTCGTAAAAACTTAAAAAAGGGCTCTTTAGATTGGAGATTCAAAGGGCTATTTCCGTTTTTAATAGTTGAAAATTATTGGAAGGCAACTTAACCTCTCTCACGCCCACCATTTTCCCAAACACATACAATCAAAATTTTGAGGAATGGCTAGTGCCCTTTTTAATAGTCGAAAGTGATTGAAAAGCACCAGTAGAGGAGGGGGTACCAGCCCGGTACGAACACATGTGCTGCCATCTACAATTTAGTTTAATGCTGACGGGACATAATTTATTCAATGATTCTCGATCGAGTCTCATGTGTGGGTGTGTCAAGATCAATCGATCTGTTGTTGTTTGGCCACGTGCGAATGACACGAGGGATGATTTACATAATCGATGGGGGACATAATTTATTCAAGGATTATCGATCGAGTCTAATGTGTGTGTGTCAAGGTCAATCGATCTGTTGTTGTTTGGCCACGTGCGAATGACATGAGGGATGATTTACATAATCGATGGGGGAATTATTGATTCACGAGCATGGGGAATTATGAAACAATATGGTCATAGAGTCCATATTGTTTCTTTAATCTTTAGGCCTGTCACGAGTAGCACCTGTGAACTTGATTTACATAATCGATGGGGGAATTATTGATTCACGAAGGGGAGAATTAGGAAACATTAAGGCTTCTTTAATCTTTAGGCCTGTCACGAGTAGCACCTGAGAAATTGATTTACATAATCGCTAGGGGAAATTATTGATTCACGAAGGGGAGAATTAAGAAACATTAAGGCTTCTTTAATCTTTAGGCCTGAGGGATTTATTTATTATTGTTGTTTTTGGACAAGTGCATGCCATAAACCACGTGGTGCTGTCACGAGTCAGAACACCTGTGCTGTCGACCTCAATTCACCTATCGTGAATCAATAATTCCCCTTAGAAACAACAAATTAATTTCCCTTTCTTGACAGATCAATCAATCAATGACATCATCTGTCAGACTTTAAAAATTTTCGCCTAGAAACATTTCTCCAGGAATAGATCCAGGTCATTAATGTCTTTGCCTCGGGAACAGTTCTACTGGTCGAACTCCAAAGGATATTAATAACCAAAGGCCATGGAAACAATTAGGCAAGAAACATCTTAGCGATGAATTGTTTTAGCGTGCGAGAAGGTTTCCTATTAATTTGAAATGCGTTAGCACAGAGATGCCAATAACACAGGAACACGCTGAATTTGCGTTTAGGGATTATTTGGGCGAAACCGTTTTAGACAGGTAATGGAACTATTTCGGCGAAACAGATAGAGACATTTTAAAAGAATATTTTTGAAGAGATTTTAGAAGAGAATTTAATGGTGAAACTCTGTGGTCGTTATAATACACAAGTTTCATTTGAACAGTGTTGTGAGGTCCTCTAACCCAACCCCAAAGGGTTCCAATCCTCATACCCCAACCCCGAAGGAAGCCCCCGGTCCTCAAAGGTCCACCGGGCTCCCAAAGGCCCTCCACCGGTCCCCAAATGTCCCCCAGGCCCCCAACTGCCCCCCCCTCCGGACACTCAAAGGTCCCCCAAGCTCCCAAAGGGCCACCGGCACCCCCAAAGGCCCACCCCAGACCCTCAACGGCCATCCCCGGGCCCCCCAAAGGCCCATCGAGCTCCCAAAGGACCAACGGGGTCCCAAAGGCCCTCCACCGGTCCCCAAATGTCACCCAGACACCCAAAGGCCCTCCCTGTGCCCCAAAGGCCCTCCCTGTGCCCCAAAGGCCCTCCCCCGGCCCCCCTCCTCCTCCTCCTCCCACCTCCTCCTCCTCCTCCTCCTCCTCCTCCTCCTCCTCCTCCCACCTCCTTCCTCCTCCTCCTCCCTCCTCCTTCTACCTCCTCCTCCCACCTCCTCCTCCCACCTCCTCCTTCCTCCTCCTCCTCCCCCCTCCCCCCCCATTCCCTCATCATTTTTTATACTTTTTTTGTGCATTGAGACACAGAACGACCCCCTGCCCCTGGCCCCTCCCCCTCCAAAGGTCTGATTTTTTCAAAGTTCATTTTGAATTTCTTTCATTGAAATGCAAGAGTTGGAATATTTCAGTAGTGTTTGGTTGTGGTTTACCTTGTCACAGTTACATTTTCTTGATTTTTCAAAGTTCATTTTGAATTTCTTTCGTTGAAATGCAAGAGTTGGAATATTTCACTAGTGTGATGTTGTTTTTTACAATGTCACATTTAAATTACCTTTTTTTTTCTAATTTCATTTTGTATTTCTTTCGTTGAAATGCAAGAGTTTGAATATTTCACTAGTGTGATGTTGTAGTTTACCCTGTCAGAGTTACATTCCCTTAATTTTTGAGAGTTCAATTCGAATTTCTTTCGTTGAAATGTAGGAGTTGGAATATTTCAGTAGCGTTTGGTTGCGGTTTACCTTGTCACAGTTACATTTTTTTGATTTTTAAATGTTCATTTTGAATTTTTTTGTTGAATTTAAAGAGTTGGTATATTTCACTAGTGTGATGTTGTAGTTTACCATGTCACAGTTACATTCCCTTAATTTTTCAAAGTTCATTTTGAATTTCTTTCGTTGAAATGCAAGAGTTGGAATATTTCACTAGTGTGATGTTGTAGTTTACCCTGTCACAGTTACATTCCCTTAATTTTTGATAGTCCATTGAATTTCTTTCGTTGAAATGCAAGAGTTGGAATATTTCAGTAGTGTTTGGTTGCGGTTTACCTTGTCACAGTTACATTCTCTTGATTTTTCAAAGTTCATTTTGAATTTCTTTCATTGAAATGCAAGAGTTGGAATATTTCAGTAGTGTGTTGTCGTGGTTTACCTTGTCACAGTTACATTCCCTTAATTTTTCAAAGTTCATTTTGAATTTCTTTCGTTGAAATGGAAGAGTTGGAATATTGCAGTAGTGTGTTGTTGTAGTTTTCCCTGTCTCAGTTTCATTCGCTTAATTTTTGATAGTCCATTTTGAATTTCTTTCGTTGAAATGCAAGAGTTGGAATATTTCAGTAGTGTTTGGTTGCGGTTTACCATGTCACAGTTACATTTTCTTGATTTTTCAAAGTTGATTTTGAATTTCTTTCGTTGAAATGCAAGAGTTGGAATATTTCAGTAGCGTTTGGTTGTGGTTTACCTTGTCACAGTTACATTTTCTTGATTTTCCAAAGTTCATTTGAATTTATTTTGTTGAAATGCAAGAGTTGGACTATTTCAGTAGCGTTCGGTTGTGGTTTACCTTGTCAAAGTTACATTTTCTTGATTTTTCAAAGTTCATTTTGAATTTCTTTCATTGAAATGCAAGAGTTGGAATATTTCAGTAGTGTTTGGTCGTGGTTTACCTTGTCACAGTTACAAGTTCTTGATTTTTCAAAGTTCATTTTGAATTTCTTTCGTTGAAATGCAAGAGTTGGAATATTTCAGTAGTGTTTGCTTATGGTTTACCTTGTCACAGTTACATTTTCATGATTTTTCAAATCTCATTTTTAATTTCTTTCTTTGAAATGCAATAGTTGGACTATTTCAGTAGTGTTTTTTTATGTTTTACCTTGTCACAGTTACATTTTCCTGATTTTTCAAAGTTCATTTTGAATTTCTTTCGTTGAAATGCAAGAGTTGGACTATTTCAGTAGTGTTTGGTTGTGGTTTAACTTGTC